>NC_072397.2:36151640-36453437 GCF_028885625.2 Pongo pygmaeus | reverse complement strand
TGTACCTCTGGTAGAATTCGGCTGTGAACCCATGTGGTCCTGGACTTTATTTTGTTGGTATGCTATTGATTATTGCCATGATTTCAGCTCCTGTTATTGGTCTATTCAGAGATTCAACTTCTTCCTGGTTTAGTCTTGGGAGGGTTTATGTGTTGAGGAATTTATCCATTTCTTGTAGATTTTCTAGTTTATTTGCTTAGAGGTGTTTGTAGTATTCCTGATGGTAGTTTGTATTTCTGTGGGATAGGTGGTGATATCCCCTTTATCATTTTTTACTGCATCTATTTGATTTTTCTCTCTTTTTTTCTTTATTAATCTTGCTAGCGGTCTATCAATTTTGTTGTTCCTTTCAAAAAACCAGCTCCTGGATTCATTAATTTTTTGAAGGGTTTTATGTGTCTCTATTTCCTTCAGTTCTGCTCTGATTTTAGTTATTTCTTGCCTTCTGCTAGCTTTTGAATGTGTTTGCTCTTGCTTTTCTAGTTCTTTTAATTGTGATGTTAGGGTGTTAATTTTGGATCTTTCCTGCTTCCTCTTATGGGCATCTAGTGCTATAAATTTCCCTCTACACACTGCTTTGAATGCATCCCAGAGATTCTGTTATGTTGTGTCTTGGTTCTCGTTGGTTTCAAATAACATCTTTATTTCTGCCTTCATTTCGTTATGTACCCAGTAGTCATTTAGGAACAGGTTGTTCAGTTTCCGTGTAGTTGAGTGGTTTTCAGTGAGATTCTTAATCCTGAGATCTAGCTTGATTGCACTGTGATCTGAGAGATAGTTTGTTATAATTTGTTTTCTTTTACATTTACTGAGGAGAGCTTTACTTCCAAGTATGTGGTCAATTTTGGAATAGGTGTGGTGTGGTGCTGAAAAAAATGTATATTCTGTTGATTTGGGGTGGAGTGTTCCATAGATGTCTATTAGGTCTGCTTGGTGCAGAGCTGAGTTCAATTCCTGGGTATCCTTGTTGACTTTCTGTCTCGTTGATGTGTCTAATGTTGACAGTGGGGTGTTAAAGTCTCCCATTATTAATGTGTGGGAGTCTAAGTCTCTTTGTAAGTCACTCAGGACTTGCTTTATGAATCTGCGTGCGCCTGTATTGGGTGCATATATATTTAGGATAGTTAGCTCTTCTTGTTGAATTAATCCCTTTACCACTATGTAGTGGCCTTCTTTGTCTGTTTTGATCTATGTTGGTTTAAAGTCTGTTTTATCAGAGACTTGGATTGCAACCCCTGCCTTTTTTTGTTTTCCATTTGCTTAGTAGATCTTCCTCCATCCTTTTATTTTGAGCCTATGTGTGTCTCTGCTCGTGAGATGGGTTTCCTGAATACAGCACACTGATGGGTGTTGACTCTATATCCAATTTGCCAGTCTGTGTCTTTTAATTGGAGCATTTAGTCCATTTACATTTAAAGCTAATATTGTTATGTGTGAATTGGATCCTGTCATTATGATGCTAGCTGGTTATTTTGCTCATTGGTTGATGCAGTCTCTTCCTAGTCTCAATGGTCTTTAAATTTTGGCATGATTTTGCAGCGGCTGGTACCGGTTGTACCTTTCCATGCTTAGTGCTTCCTTCAGGAGCTCTTTTAGGGCAGGCCTGGTGGTGACAAAATCTCTCAGCATTTGCTTGTCTGTAAAGTATTTTATTTCTCCTTCACTCATGAAGTTTAGTTTGCCTAGATATGAAATTCTGGGCTGAAAATTCTTTTCTTTAAGAATGTTGAATATTGGCCCCCACTCTCTTCTGGCTTGTAGGGTTTCTGCCAACAGATCCCCTGTTAGTCTGAAGGGCTTCCCTTTGAGGGTAACCCTACCTTTCTCTCTAGGTGCCCTTAACTTTTTTTCCTTCATTTCAACTTTGGTGAATCTGACAATTATGTGTCTTGGAGATGCTCTTCTTGAGGCGTATCTTTGTGGCATTCTCTGTATTTCCTATATCTGAATGTTGGCCTGCTTTGCTAGATTGGGGAAGTTGTTCTGGATAATATCCTGCAGAGTGATTTCCAACTTGTTTCCATTCTCCCCGTCACTTTCAGGTACACCAATCAGATGGAGATTTGGTCTTTTCACATAGTCCCACATTTCTTGGGTGCTTTGCTCCTTCCTTTTTATTCTTTTTTCTCTAAACTTCCCTTCTCCCTTCATTTCATTCATTTCATCTTCCAGGGCTGATAACCTTTCTTCCATTTGATCGCATCGGCTCCTGAGGCTTCTGCATTCTTCATTTAGTTCTGAAGCCTTGGTTTTCAGCTCCATCAGCTCCTTAAATCTCTTCTCTGTATTCGTTATTCTAGTTATACATTCTTCTAAATTTTCTTCAAAGTTTTCAACTTCTTTGCCTTTGGTTTGAATATCTCCCGTAGCTCAGAGTAATTTGATCGTCTGGAGCCTTCTTCTCTCAGCTCGTCAAAGTCATTCTCCGTCCAGCTTTGTTCCGTTGCTGTTGAGGAACTGCATTCCTTTGGAGGGGGAGAGGCACTCTGCTTTTTAGAGTTTCCAGTTTTTCTGCTCTGTTTTTTCCCCATCTTTGTGGTTTTATCTACTTTTGGCCTTTGATGATGGTGATGTACAGACGGGTTTTTGGTGTGGATGTGCTTTCTGTTAGTTTTCCTTCTAACAGACAGGACCCTCAGCTGCAGGTCTGTTGGGGTACCTGGCCGGCCGTGTGAGGTGTCAGTCTGCCCCTGCTGGGGGTTGTCTCCCAGTTAGGCTGCTCGGGGTTCAGGGGTCAGGGACCCACTTGAGGAGGCAGTCTGCTCATTCTCAGATCTCCAGCTGCGTGCTGGGAAAAACCCCTGCTCTCCTCAAAGATGTCACACAGGGACATTTAAGTCTGCAGAGGTTGCTGCTGCCTTTTTGTTTTTCTGTGCCCTGCCCCCAGAGTTGGAGCCTATAGAGGCAGGCAGGCCTCCTTGAGCTGTGGTGGGATCCACCCAATTCAAGCTTCCAGGCTGCTTTGTTTACCTAAGCAAGCCTGGGCAATGGTGGGCGCCCCTCCCCCAGCCTCGCTGCCGACTTGCTGTTTGATCTCAGACTGCTGTGCTAACAATCAGCGAGACTCCGTGGGCATAGGACCCTCTGAGCCAGGTGTGGGCTATAATCTCCTGGTTCACCATTTCCTAAGCCCGTTGGAAAAGCACAGTGTTTGGGTGGGAGTAGCCCAAATTTCCAGGTGCTGTCTGTCACCCCTGGAAAGGGAACTCCCTGAACCATTGCACTTCCCGAGTGAGGAAATGCCTCGCCCCTGCTTCAGCTGGCACACGGTGTGCTCAACCACTCACCTGCGCCCACTGTCTGGCACTCCCTAGTGAGATGAACACAGTACTTCAGATGGAAATGCAAAAATCACTCATTTTCTGCATCGCTCACACTGGGAGCTGTAGACCAGAGGGTTTCCTATTCGGCCATCTTGGCTTCTCCCCCGTAATGGGATATTTTTAGTTTAATTTTCCACAAGAAGCCCTGAGAAGTACGCAGCTCTTCCCCTCAAGCGGCATGTGCTGAAAATACCTGCAATGCCAGGGTCTGTAAAGGCAGACTCATTTTTACATGTTGCATTTCTTTAATAATCAATAATAGTGAGCTTTTTAAAATAAGTTTATTGGCCGCCTGTATGTCTTTTGTAAAGTGTCTGTTCACACTTCTCTAAAGAAGACATTTGTGCAGCCAACATATGAAAAATGCTCACCATCACTGGTCATTAGAGAAATGCAGACTACTGCGCCATGGTGGTTTGCAGCACCCATCAACCCATCACCTATATTAGGTATTTCTCCTAATATTTTCTCTACACTATCCCACCACCTGCCACCATGTGATATTTTTCTCCCTGTGTCCATGTGTTCTCATTGTTCAACTCCCACTTAAAAATGAGAACATGTGGTGTTTGGTTTTCCATTTTTCTGAGAGTCTGCTGAGAAAGATGTTTTCCAGCTTCTTTCATGTCCCTGCAAAAGACATGAACTCATTCACTTTTATGTCTGCATACTATCCCATGGTGTATATGTGCCACCTTTTCTTTATCCAGTCTATTATTGATGCACATTTGGGTTGGTTCCAAGTGTTTGCTACTGTGAATAGTGCTGCAAGAAATATATGTGTGCATGTATCTTTATAGTAGAATGATTTATAGTCCTTTGGTTATATGTGCAATAAGAGGATTGCTAGGTCAAATGGTATTTCTCATTCTAGATCCTTGTCTTCCACAAGAGTTAAATTATTAACAATGCCACCAACACTGTAAAAGCATTCCTATTTCTCCATATCCTCTTCAGCATCTGCAGTTTTCTGATATTTTAATGATCGCCATTCTAACTGGTTTGAGAGGGTGTCTCACTGTGGTTTGGATTTGTATTTCTCTAATAACAAGTGATAACATAATGAGCATTTTTTCATATGTCTGCTGGCTGCATCAAAGTCTTCTTTTGAGGAGCATCTATTCATAACCTTTGCCCACTGTTTGATGAGGTTGTTTGTTTACTTCCTGTAAACTTGTTTAAGTTTCCTGTAGATTCCTGATATTAGCCTTGTCTCAGATAGAGAGATTGCAAGATTTTTCACCCATTCCATAGGTTGTCTGTTCACATTGATGATAGTTTATTTTGCTGTGCAGAAGCTCTTTAGTTTAATTCGATCCCATTTGCCAATTTTGGTTTTACTGCCATTGCTCTTGGTGTTTTAAGATGAAGACTTTGCACATGCCTATGTCCTGAATAGTATTGCTTAGGTTTTCTTCTAGGTAATTTAGGGTTTTAATTCTTACGTTTAGGGCTTTATTCCATCTTGAGTTGATTATTGCATAAGGTGTAAGGAAGTGGTCCAGTTTCAGTTTTCTGAATATAGCTAGCCAGTTTTGTCAATACCATTCATGAAAGGGAAAACATTTTCCCCATTGTTTGCTTGTTTCAGGTTTGTCAAAAATCAGATGGTAGTAGATGTGTGGTATTATTGCTGAGGATACTGTGCTGTTCCACTGGTCTATATATCTGTTTTGGTACAAGTGCCATGTTTTTTTGGTTACTACAGTCTTTTAATGTAGTTTCAAGTCAGGTAGTGTGATGCCTCCAGCTTTGTTCTTTTTGCTTAAGATTGTCTTGGCTGTGCAGGCTCTTTTTTGGTTCCATATGAATTTTAATGTCTTTTTATTCTCAATTCTGTGAAGAAAGGGATTTGTAGCTTGATGGGGATAGCATTGAATCTATAAATTACTTTTGGCAGCATGGACATTTTTACAATATTTATTCTTCCAATCCAAGAGCATGGAAGGTTTTTTTCATTTCTTTATGTCCTCTATTATTTCCTTGAGCATTGGTTTGATGTTCTTTTTGAATAGGTTCTTCACACTCCCTGTAAGTTTTATTCCTAGGTATTTTATTCACTTAGTAGCAACTGTGAATGGAAGTTTACTCATAATTTCACTTTCTGATTCTCCATTATTATGTGTAGGAATTCTTGTGATTTTTTCACATTGATTTTGAATCTTGAGGCTTATCTGAATTTGCTTGCCAGCTTAAGGTGATTTTGTGCTGAGATGGTGAGTTTTCTAAGTATACAATAATGACCTCTGCAAAGAGAGACAATTTGACTTCCTCTCTTCCGATTTGACTACCCTTTATTTCTTCTTCTTGCCTGATTGCCCTGCCCAAAAGTTTCAATACAATTTTGAATAAGAGTGAAGAGTGAGTGTATATTTGTGTTGTACAGGTTTTCAAAGGGAATGCTTCCAATTTTTGCCCATTCAGTGTGATATTGGTGGTGGGTTTGCCATAAGTAGGTCTTATTATCTTGAGATATGTTCCACCCTTACCTAGTTTATTGAGAGACTTTACATAAATGGGTGTTGAATTTGATGAAAAGCTTTTCAGCATCTATGAAGATAATTATGTGGTTTTTGTCATTTGTTCTGTTTATGTGATCTGTTACATTTATTGATACACGTATGTTCAACTATCCTTGTATCCCAGGGATAAAGCTGACATAATCGTGGTGGATAAGCTTTATGATGTGCTGCTGGATTCAGTGTGCCAGTATTTTATTGAGGATTTTCACAGCTATGTTCATGAGGGATATTGGCCTGAAATTTTCTTTTTTGGTGTGTCTCTGCCAGGTTTTAGCATCAGAATGATGCTGGTCTCATAAAATTATTTAAGGATGATTTCTTTTTTTATTGCTTGTAATAATATCAGAAGGAATGGTACCACTTCCTGTTTGGATCTCTGGTAGAATTCGGCTATGAATCTTTCTGGTCCTGGATTTTCTTGGCTGGTAGTCTATCAGTTACTGCCTCAATTTCAGAACTTGTTAATGGTCTATTCATGAAGTTAGCGTATTCCCGGTGTAGACTTGAGAGGGTGTACATGTCAAGGAATTTATCCATTTCTTTTAGATTTTCTCGTTTATTTGCATAGAGCTATTTATAGTATTATCTGATGGTAGTTTGCATTTCTGTGGGATCAGTGGTGATATTACCTATATGACTTTTTATTGCATCTATTTTATTTTTCTCTTTTCTTTTTATTTTGGCTAGTGGTCTATCTATATTCTTGATATTATCAAAAAATCAACTCGTGGATTTATTGATTTTTGAAAGTTTTTTTGGTGTCTCTGTCTCCTTTACTTCTGCTCTGATGTTAGTTATTTCTTGTCTTCTGCTAGCTTTTGAATTGGTTTGCTGTTGCTTCACTAGTTCTTTTCATTTTGATGTTAGTGTGTCTATTTTAGATATTTCCTGCTTTCTCTTGTGGGCATTTAGTGCTATCAATTTTTCTCTACACACTGCTTTAAATGTGTCTCAGAGATGGTGACACGTTCTGTCTTCATTATCATTGGTATGAAAGAACATCTTTATTTCTGCCTTATTTCATTATTTACTCATCAGTGATTTAGGAACAGGCTGTTCAGCTTCTATGTAGTTGTGTGGTTTTGAGTAAGTTTCTTAATCTGGGTTCTAATTTGATTGCACTGTGGTCTGGGAAGTTCTTTGTTATAATTTGCATTCTCTGGCATTTGTTGAGGAGTGTTTTACTTCCAATTATGTGGTCAATTTTTGAATAAATGTTATGTGACACCAAGAAGAATGTATAGTCTGTTGATTGGGGGTGGATAGTTCTGTAGATGTCCTGTAGACTGGGGGTGGATAGTTCTGTAGATGTTAATTAGTTCTGTAGATGTCCACAGCTGATTTCAAGTCCTGAAAATCCTTGTGAATTTTCTGTCTCATCGATTGCTGCCTGTTCTTTTCTTTGGAAGCTTCATCCCCAAGGGGCAACTTCAGATTCCAACCTGTGCTCTCCTGTATGAGGTGTTTCCCATCAGGATACAGAGACACCAGGGATCCACTCGAGAAGGCAGTCTGAACATTAGCAGAGCTCAAATGCTGTGGATGGGAGATCTGCTGATCTCTTCAGAGCCATCATGCAGTTATGTTGATGTCTGCTGAAACTGCATCCATGGCTGCCCCTTCTCCCAGATGCGCTCCCCCAGGTTGATGGGGGTTTTATTTATAAGCCCCTGACTGGGGATTCTGTCATTTTTTCAGAAATGTCTTGCACAGAGAGGAGAAATCTGGCAGCCTAGCCACGTCAGCCTTGCTGAGCTGCGGTTGGCGCCAACAAATTCAAACTTCCCTGTGGCTTTATTTACACTACAAAATAAAATGGCCTACTCAAGGCTCAGCAATGGCGGATGACCCTCCCCCGACACAAGCTTGAGTATTTTAGGTCAATCTCAGACTGCTGCTGTGCTGGCAGTGAGAATTTCAAACCATTGAACCTTTGATTCCTTCCCTCTGTGGGGAGTATCACTCCCCAAGCCAGACCACTTAGCTCCTTGACCTCATCACCTCTCTTCAGGAGAGCAAATGGTTCTGTCTCCTTAACATTCCAGGCACCACTAGTATATGAAAACAAACAAAAAACCAAAAAAATTCCTCCAGCTAGTTTAGCGTTTGCTCTAACAGCTGCCCATTTTTGTACTTGAAACGCACGGCATTCATGATGTAGGCACCAAAGGGAATATCCTGGTCTGCAGGTTGTGAAGACCACAGGAGAAGCACGTATCTGGAACATGGCCCTTGGTTTCTCAGGCTTTCCAGGTGAGGTGATGCCCAACCCTGCTTCATCTCACACTCCATGTTCTGCATCCACTGTCTAACCATTCCCACTGAGATAAACAGTGTGTCTCAGTTGGAAATGCAGGAATCACTCACCTTCTTCATCAATCTATCTGGGAGCTGCAGTCCGGAGCTGTTTTTATTGAGCAATCTTCCCAGCAATTCTCATTCATTTTTTTTTTTTAATGGGGAAGGAGCCATTAACTGGAAATGCAAAACTATGCAAATTCTAGAAGAAAGCAAGAAACAAATTTATGTGATCTTGTATTTAGTCATAAGTTTTAACAAATGACAACAAAGCCTATCAGTAACGGTAAAAAAATAATATTAATAATAACTAAAGCTTTCTCATATTAAAAGTTTATACTCTGAGTAAAATTTTGTTCAGGAAATAGAAAGATAAGCAACAGACTGAAAATAACCATCTGCAAAATACCGATCTGGGCAAAAACTTGCACTGAAAATACACAAATCTTGAAACTCAACAATGAAACAGACTACCAAATTAATAATGTATAGAAAGCTGAGCTCACCAATGAAAATACAAAGATGGCAAGAAAACAAAAAAGATACTCAAACTCATATATCTTTAGTGACTGAAAATTAAAACAACGAGTTAGCATGGCCCATCTATATTTGTTGGAACTGCTGAACCATTTTTGAAACATGACAACTGATTTGCTGGAGGAAAAACAGCAATTCATTTATTTCTTGTTGAATGCACAATGGTACAGTGAACTCTTTCAAACTCTCATATTAACCCGCAAGCCTGTTTCTCTCCTCTACCACACACAGAGGTGCTATGTGGTCTACCTTTTGATTACAGACTCAAGATCCAATACAACCTGTGCATCTGTAAGCAGCAGTTGGGATCCAGGCAGACGGCAGATGGTCCACACTGTCAAAGTCATCTAAGAACTTTTTAATAAAGAGTGACTTATTCAGGGTACCCACAAAAGATGGTGGAGTTCCCTGGGATAGTAATAGGACCATACTCTTAGTACTCCTTGGGAATGGAGATTTAGGGGAGAGATAAATTCTCAGCACTGGAGAGAGGTAGATGGTTCAGAGCACTTGGAAGATGTCATCACAGGCACTATGACCTCACTGGCCTTGAGATGAAGCAGCCAGTCTGGGGCCACTGTATGTGGAGGCTGGTGTTCCCACTGGCCAAACCCAATCAGGAGGCAGAGGGCAAAAAATGACTTGTTACCACCTAGAGGCAGGTTAGCAGAGTTTAATCCAGAAAGCAGAATTTTATAAATCTTTCCAATTTAAGCCTCCTTTACAAGTACAAAACATAGTTTTATGACACTGACTTACTATGAATCACTAATACATGCAAGCCGTGCACAGTGTCTCATGTCTGTAATCTCAGCTATTTGTGAGGCCAAGGCTAGTGGAACATTTTGGTCAAAAGATTGAGACCAGCCTGGCCAACATGGTGAAACCCTGTCCCTACTAAGCATACAAAAATTAACTGGGTGTGGGGGTAAATTCCTGTAGTCTTACCTACTTGAGAGGAAGAGGCAGGAGAATTGCTTGAAAGTAGGAGGTGGACATATGGTTTAGGAGGTGCATTTTTTTTAATTCTCTCCCAGTGTTTCTTCCTTTAGTAGTAAATAATCACTTATCTCTTGAACACTTTCATTCAGCATATATTTGTTTTGGTATTGCCAAAGGCTGTGCTTTGACAGACACTAACTCAATCTGAAATTTTAAAAGGAAAATTTACATTTGAATGATGACTTTATAGTACTGCAAAAGTAAAAGCTGGAAGTCTCCTTTTAGCATAGCATCACAATTTAACTAAGGTCACAGAACAGATGTCTGAATCTCTGTAATAAGACCCAAACTACAGTAACAAAAATTGTCTTCTGCCCTACAGTTGGGGCAGAGGAAGCTTTATGGACCACATCCCATGAAGCATGCCCGTCTAAGTAAGATCATCACCCCATTTTGCATAGGCAATGAAGAACCTATCAACAATCACTCATCATAGCAATATAGATTAGTTTTACACATGAAAAGGTAAGGTAAAAATGACCAGGCATGGCGGCTCCCACCTGTAATTCCAGCAATTTAGGAGGCCAACATGAGAGGATAGCTTGAGCTCAGAATTTCCAGACTACCTTGGGCAACAAGGAAAAACCTGGTCTCTACTAAAAGTACAGCAGGTCACTATGGCTCAGGCCTGTAATCCCAGCACACTGGGAGACCATCATGGGCAGATCACTTGAGGCAAAAAATTTGAAACCACCCTAGCCAACATGGTGAAACCCCATCTCTACTAAAACTATAAATATTAGCCAGGCATCGTAGCAGGTGTCTGTAATCCCAGCTACCAAGGAGGCTGAAGCAGGAAAAATCACGTGAAAAGAAAGGCAGTGGTTGCAATTAGCCCGGTTTGCATCATTACACTCAAGTCTGGGCAGCAGAATAGACTCCATCTTAAAAAATAAAAAAGAAAAGAAGTGAAAAAGAAATACATAATTTGCTTGGTTTGGTGGGGCATGTATATAATCTGAGCTTCTCAGGAGATGGAGACACAAGAATTGTTTTAACCTGGGAGGTGATGATTGTAGTGAGCTGATATCACACTAGCACACTCCATGCTTAATGACAGAATGAGACTCAGTCTAAATAAAAAAAAAAGTGGGGGAACATTTTGTTTAGAGCTTTTCTTTCCCAGTATACTATATCTCATATTTGAATAAGAAATCATAGAAAGTTTTTACATAAGTTCAACTTGCAAAAATAAACTTTATACTTAAAATGTTTCAAGTGCCTAAAGTTCCAGCTTCATCTTCAGACAGCAAGCACAAAAATAAACAGAAAAGTAAGCAAGTAATGGCATGTGATAAATGCATTGCATTTTGTTTTAATATGTGACATAACACTATAATGTCAGAAATTTTTAGCTGCTGCTGACGGAAAGAAAGAACAAGTTAATGTAGAAACAGAACAATAATAATATTGGCCACCTGCTATGAACTCAGCACATAAGTTAACTCACTGAATTCCCTCAACAACCCTATAATATGGAAAACATCATAGAGTTTACAGCTGAGGAATCTGCAATCAAAGGACCTGCCGAAAGACACACAAGCAATTAGGACACAGATAGGATTCAAGGAGGACCCTAAGACTCAAAACACTGTCTACACTTTCATATATGATGTTGATTGAAATTAAGAACTATTGAATTAACTTTAGTCAACCCCCCTTTGCCATAGAAATGGCAGTTTAAACATCTTGAGAGAAAGACTTTGAATAAATTATATATCACTAAAATTTTATATATTCAGTAAAATCGGCTTCAAAAAATATGCTAAACAATTCCTCAAGTTCTTGCATGCAATATACAGATTGATTGAGTTCCTTCTCTTTTGCATTAATAATGTGAGCTCCTCTTGCAAGTAAGCTTTTTCCTGAAAGAAAGATCCCTTTAAACACCATAATGTTTTCTTTGTGGATACAAAAGCTATTTAATATTTATGGCCAGTATGTCAGACCTAACGACCATTATTTTATAATATGAAATAGCCTGTGTAGGGGACAAAACTTTCACAGGCAAGTAAGAAATAAGCCCTGTTACCTAACAGGTGATGTGAAGCTATAACTGTGATGTGTGTGGTGAAATTCCACCATCTACACATGCTAACCAGAGATGTTTTAATTTCCTTGAAGAAGAAGATCAGTCTGTTACTATATTGTAAAAGACAATATTTTCATTGTATTGCAGGTATTACTATTTCATTTTCATTTTATTTAACTTGAGTCTATGTAGATGTATTATCAAGGCATAATTTGTTACATAGATGATGGTACTAATTTATAAAAGAATTGTTAGTCTGCACAAAATAGTAGTTAAAGGGGAAGCCACACACTGGTTGTCTGGACAACATCAAAGAACTACCCTTGCTATACTCTCAAGAATCTATTTGAAAATTCCATGAAAACTTCACTTCTCATTACAGGCAATTTCCTAAAAATATATTGAAATATAAACATCTAAAGATTGAGACATTACTCATCTTCCAGTCTCAAGGGCAATATACACAAGAATTCAGGAGGTTATATGTAAAGTAAAAATATTATAAATAAAAATATATATTAGAAGGCAACAAAATAAGAAGCTATGTCACAGGAAACAGAGAAGTTAAAATTTTTCCATAAGTGCAAAGTAACGTATCTCATGGTTAAAAATAATAGGTACCAGAGACAATAAGTTGCTGCCAACTTCTTGCTAATTGCAGATTTACCAAAATTTATTGAAACAAAGTTTAATAAAATATCCAGAAAAAAATCACTGTCCTTTCTGTTTATATAAAATATTAAAAATAATGGTTTCTCAAAAGGCGGGAAGACAACATATTTTTTTGATTTTACATAATTAACATTACACAAAAAAGTATACTATAGAAAAGAGAAATAGTGTAAGCTTTTTTAAAATATAAAACAGACTCAACTAGGGTAGCTAATATCTTGTATCAAAACTGAAAACTATGGCTTGTGGCTCCACCCAAACATCACCTTTATTCTTCCTTTCCTCTCCAATCACTCAATTAGTTCTAATGATGTAGTCATCCGTTTGTTCAAGTTGATATCTGAGAATCAGAATGAGTAAATACAAGTCTCACAGTTGCCTTTCCAGAAAGATGCTTATCAATGCGGACCTTATCTATGGTACGGATACACCTGAGGACACTGAACACGACATTGCGGGATTTCAAAGTCCCTCAGTACTAAAGCCAGGGATATGACTTTCAAACTTAAAATGTCCAACAAAACCATGCCTTGATGTTATAAAGCACAATCATACAAAAAGCAGGGTTGTGTTTTCATAAGGTTACTGAAAGCATTACTTTCCAGTTGGTCTCAACTGGACCAAGCAACAGGGAAGGTAGTTAAATTTACACAGCACACAACAGGCTCAATCCCAAAAGACAATTAGACAGTCACTTTCAGCCCACCTGTACTATCTGCCCAGCCCAAACTAACGTAAGGACTTTGGGCCCAGGGACCAAGCCCAGTCCAGGGAACCAGGTGCTAAAAGCATTGTATCTGAATTAGCAATATCGAAAGGCACACTTTCACATTTTTACTTTTCTTTCTCAGCTTTTACAAGTTGACTTTTGATTCCAAAACGATCAAGAAACACTCCTGTTGTGAACAGTCCCCAAACTCCAAGACTTGCCAAACTCATATGAGAAGGCCCAAAGCCAGAAAGACACCATGCAGGCCATGCAGGCTGTCACAATGGTACCAAATAGTTCACTAGCTCTATAACTATATAAAATTAACATACTTTAATAAATGTATTACTAAAAATTACTAAATGTGAAACTAAAAATTACTAAAAAATACTAATAAATGTATTACTAAAAAAATTACAGAAACTTCATGCCAGCTATTTTAATATAGAAACTGACAAAAATTCCATAAAATACTTCATTTTCATATGGAAAAATAAAGCTTCTCATGGTTAGAAGTAATATGTACCAGAAGCAATAAGCTGCTGCCAACTTCTCGACAACTACAGATTTATGAAAATATATTGAGAATATCTTGGGAATTCAGAATCTGTAAAGAACAGTTCTATTTTTTACAAATAGAATGTGTTTATAGAGTAACCTCAGGAAACCTTTCCAAGTTCTGTGTAATGGAATATTGATGATAAGTTATGAGGGAGGCAATTAAAAACAGGTCAAATAAATACCCAGAGCACCTAAGTTGAGTCATTTCCTCTGGACACATTAACAGCAAATATTAACTGAGCATATTTTATGTGTCAGATGCTTTCGAACACACTGAAAACTTACAACATTGGCATAATGTCTTAGAACTGAGGTATTACTCACTAATACACAAGGTGAGAGTAAAGCAAAGCCAAAGTAATCACAGTTGTCCATATTTTGATTTCCTTTATCAATTTTTGCCCCACATACTTAATTTTAGCTCTTTTCTTGTGATTATGTCTTTCCAGAATCATGAAAGAATAGAAGACACACATTCACTGACAAACAATCTGACTAGTAAGTGTAATTTTTTTTTACAGCATGATAAGCTTTTTTTAAGTTGATTTTGTTTAATTTTAATTTTGATCTTATTTTACTTTATTTCATCTTTTTAAATCTGGTCTTAAACCTTTTTTTTAATTTTATAATTTATGTGTTTTAGATATCCCCATCTTTGTGGCAGTATGAGTGTGGTAGAGAAAAAGGAACTAAAAGTTAGTATAATTCAAACTTTACAGCTTATTATCTATGCAAACTGAGCAAGTCACAATATGGCCTGAAATTTAAAGGAAATCACAGCCCTTGATAAATATTCGAGAAGCCATGAATAAGAAGAAGAGAGGATGTGCTTTTCTACACCTTATCTTTTAATAGCTACCTTAACTCAAATGCAGGAATATATTGGTTATTGATGAACGTATGTATTTTTTTGAACACTAAAGTTTGCATAAAAGATTGACCATAGACTACTTCCTCAGCTTTTGTTATATTTCTACCAATGTAATTTAAACATATTACTTCTTCAAATGTGCCAAACAATTACTTTAGAAGTTCGTTTTTTAGGTTTCAGTCGCAGGTTTCCTCAAGACAATTTGTAATCTGCTCCCATCTCCTAAGTCCTCAGTCATGCTTTTATGTTTTTCTTTCTGGAGTTTCTGGGTTCTGAAATTAGCAAAAAACATAAAGTAAATCAACTATAATAGCTGAGTTAACAAATTTAGGAAAAATATAAAATGACACGTTTTTAGTTCAACAGACTAAAACTGCTACGTGACCTGCCTGGACAACATAGCAAGACCCTGTCCCTTAAAACCAAAACAACACCAACAAAAAATCCCTACAAAACACCAACAAAAAAACTATTGATTGAATATTGATCAAGTAGCAAAAGAGACGGCAACAGATAGATGGGTCATTCAAGGCTTCCAAATATTTAAGAACAGAATGCTCTTCATAGGGAGACATGAAATCACCCATTACACCAACTCCCCAGGCAGGGAGGTGGATTCACAGAAGATGAGATCCAGCCATCCTGAGAAGTACTGCAAAACACTAACTAGTCTAAGAACAGTTAAAAGCTCCAGGTATTAGCTCCCTCTTCTGGTAATCTGGAATGCCATGGAAAGGTAAACTACATTGATTGTGTATATATATTCTGAGAGAAGTGAAAAGGAGTAGAGAAAATGGAAGTTAAAAAAGTGACACACACTCCCTACCGTAATGTTTCTCTTTTTCTCTCTCTCTCTCATTTAATTTACCTTTTTGTTATTGTCAAAAAGAAAGTAAGGTACACAGTAGGCTGAAATAAAAAATCAAACCTATAGAAGTGAGAAAACAACATTAAATACAATAGGGACAAATTCTTTAATAAGCTAAAAGCCCTAAAATATCTATGGGGGTCAATTAACAGACTATTCCAAATGGAAAAGAAGGCTTCTTGTGCAAACTATAGACAGGTGAGCTTGCTGTCAATCCCAGGTAATATATGAAGGATGAAACATTTGTGAGCACACAGAAAAAGTGAATAGCATTGAGAAATAGTTTCATCCAGTACAAGTCAAACCACAATACTTCCTTTTTTTGAGCACAGAGCAGGTAAAAGCCACAGGCCTGGATATTTGGAATTCAGTTACAATATATAAACACAGAAAAATATCAGACATGTAGGTCTGAAGTTAACTTTAAAACATATGATCTGCTCAAGTATTAACAGCATCTCAAAATTTTTTATTTGGTGTTACTGTAGCCTAGTGATAGAATTTCATGTTAAAGTTTAATGTTTCAAAAACACAGCCCTGATGTTTGTTTCTGTTAATGTGTAACTTCTATTACTGGGTGATACCACCTTTATAAGAAAGAATACTACTCGTCAATAAACATTACAACATTTAGACATATATTTAGAAATCCTTTTTAATCTGATCATTCTGAATATTCAAAATAAACTTGAATACATATAATTCAAAAGCTTCAACTCACTGCTTCAGCTTTGCTTTTTTTTCCTCTTAAATCTATATCTTTTAGTAAAAGAAGCCTTTGAACATAAACTTCCTTGTTTCAATCTGTAAAAAAGCATTAATTTTGGCTGGTTGTGGTGGTTCATCCTTGTAACCCCAGCATTTTGTGAGGCCAAGGCAGATAGATCACGAGGTCAGGAGTTGAAGATCACACACGGCAAGGTGGTAAAACCCCATCTCTACTGAAAATACAAAAGCTACCTGGGCGTGGTGGCAGACACCTCTAATTCCAGCTACTCAGGGGGATTGAGGCAGGAAATTGCTTGAACTTGAAAGGTGAAATTTGCAGTGAGCTGAGATCACGTCACTGCTCTCCAGCTTGAGTGACAGAGACACTTCCTCAAAAAAAAGTATTAAGTTTTAGCAAGAAAGTTAACAAAAGTAGAACAAATTGAAGTAAATATACTGCTTACTACAGAAATTAAGAATACAATTTCAGAGCCAAGATGGCCGAATAGGAAAAGCTCCAGTCTACAGATCCCAGCATCAGTGACACAGAAGACGGGTGATTTCTGCATTTCCATCTGAGGTACCAGGTTCATCTCACTAGGGAATGCCAGACAGTGGGTGCAGCACAGTGGGTGCAGTGCATCCTGAGTCAGCTGAAGCAGGGTGAGACATTGCCTCAATCAGGAAGTGCAAAGGGTCAGGGAGTTCCCTTTCCTGGTAAAGGAAATAGGTGGCAGAGGGCACCTGGAAAATCGGGCCACTCCCACATGAATACTGCACATTTCCGCCTGGTTTGGGAAATGGCGCACCAGGAGATTATATCCTGCAGCTGGCTCGGAGGGCACTATGCCCATGGAGTCTCACTGATTGCTAGCTCAGCAGTCTGAGACTAAACAGCAAGGCACAGCGAGGCTGTGGAAGGGGTGCCCGCCATTGCCCAAGCTTGCTTTGGTAAACAAAGCAGTCCAGAAGCTCAAACTGGGTGGAGTCCAACACAGCTCAAGGAGCCCTGCCTGCCTCTGTAGACTCCACCTCTGGGGGCAGGACACAGACTAACCAAAAGACAGCAGTAACTTCTGCAAACTTAAATGTCACTGTCTGACCGCTTTGAAGAGAGCAGTGGTTCCCCAGCACACAGCTGGAGATCTGAGAACGAGCAGACTGCCTCCTCAAGTGGTTCTCTTACCCCTGACCCATGAGAAGCCTAACTGGGAGTCACCCCTCAGTAGAGGCAGACTGACACCTCACACGGCTGGGTACTCCTGTGATACAAAACTTCCAGAGGAACGCTCAAACAGCAGCATTAGCAGATCACGAAAATCCGCTGTTCTGCAGACACCGCCGCTGATACCCAGGCAAACAGGGTCTGGAGTGGAACTCTAGCAAACTCCAACAGACCTGCAGCTGAAGGTACTGTTTGTTAGAAGGAAAACTAACAAACAGAAAGGATATCCACACCAAAATCCCGTCTGTATATCACCATCATCAAAGACCAAAAGTATGTAAAATCACAAAGATGGGGAAAAAATGAGAGTAGAAAAACTAGAATCTCTAAAAAGCAGAGCACCTCTCCTCCTCCAAAGGAATGCAGTTCTTCACCAGCAATGAAAAAAAGCTGGACAGAGAGTGACTTAGATGAGTGGAAAGAAGAAGGTTTCATATGATCAAACTACTCAGAGATACAGGAGGAAATTCAAACCAAAGGCAAAGAAGTTGAAAACTTTGAAAAAACTTTAGACGAATGTATAACTAGAATAACGAATACAGAGAAGTGCTTAAAGGAGCTGATGGAGCTGAAAGCCAAGGCTCGAGAACTATGTGAAGAATGCAGAAGACTCAGGAGCCAATGCGATCAACTGGAAGAAAGGGTATCAGTGATGGAAGATGAAATGAATGAAATGAAGCAAGACGGGAAGTTCAGAGAAAAAAGAATAAAAAGAAATCAACAAAGCCTCCAAGAAATACGGGACTATGTGAAAAGACCAAATCTGCCTCTGATTGGTGTCCCTGAAAGTGACGGGGAGAATGGAACCAAGTTGGAAAACACGCTGCAGCATATTATCTAGGAGAACTTCCCCAATCTGGCAAGGCAGGCCAACATTCAGATTCAGGAAATACAGAGAACACCACAAAGAAATTCCTTGAGAAGAGCAAGTACAAGACACATAATTGTCAGATTCACCAAAGTTGAAATGAAGGAAAAAATGTTAAGGGCAGCCAGAGAGAAAGGTTGGGTTACCCACAAAGGGAATCCCATCAGACTAACAGCAGTTCTCTCGCCAGAAACTCTACAAGCCAGAAGAGAGTGGGGGCCACATTCAACATTCTTAAACAAAAGAATTTTCAACCCAGAATTTCATATCCAGCCAAACTAAGCTTCATAAGTGAAGGAGAAATAAAATACTTTACAGACAAGCAAATGCTGAGAGATTTTGTCACCACCAGGACTGACCTAAAAGAGCTCCTGAAGGAAGCACTAAACATGGAAAGGAACAACCAGTACCAGCCACTGCATAAACATGCCAAATTGTAAAGAACGTCAAGGCTAGGAAGAAACTGCATCAACTAATGAGCAAAATAACCAGCTAACATCATAATGACAGGATCAAATTCACACATAACAATATTAACCTTCTATGTAAATGGACTGAATGCTCCAATTAAAAGACACAGACAGGCAAATTGGATAAAGAATCAAGACACATCAGTGTGCTGTATTCAGGAAATCCATCTCACATGCAGAGACACACATAGGCTCAAAATAAAAGGTTGGAGGAAGTTCTACCAAGAAAATGGAACACAAAAAAGGCAGGGGTTACTATCCTAGTCTCTGATAAAACAGACTTTCAACCAACAAAGATCAAAAAAGACAAAGTAGGTCATTACATAATGGTAAAGGGATCAATTCAACAAGAAGAGCTAACTATTCTAAATATATATGCACCCAATACAGAAACACCCAGATTTATAAAGCAAGTACTGAGTGACCTAAAGAGATACTTAGACCCCCACACAATAATAATGGGAGATTTAACACCCCACAGTCAACATTAGACAGATGAAGGAGACAGAAATTTAAAAAGGATACCCAGGAATTGAACTCAGCTCTGAGACATCTATAGAACTCTCCATCTCAAATCAACAGAATATACATTTTATTCAGCACCACATCACATCTATTCCAAAATTGACCACATAGTTGGAAGTTAAGTTCACCTCAGCAAATGTAAAAGAACAGAAATTATAACAAACTGCCTCTCAGACCACAGTGCAATCAAAATAGAACTCAGGATTAAGAAACTCACTGAAAACTGCTCAGCTACATGGAAACTGAACCACCTGCTCCTGAACCACTACGGCGTACATAAAGAAATGAAGGCAGAAATAAAGATGTTCTTTGAAACTAATAAGAGCAAAGACACAACACATTAGAATCTCCGGGGCACATTCAAAGCAGTGTGTAGAGGGAAATTTATAACACTAAATGCCCACAAGAGAGAGCAGGAAAGATCCAAAATTGACACCCTAACATCACAATTAAAAGAACTAGAAAAGCAAGAGCAAACACATTCAAAAACTAGCAGAAGGCAAGAAATAACTAAAATCAGAGCAGAACTGAAGCAAAAAGAATAAACAAATCTCTTCAAAAAATTAATGAATCCAGGAGCTGGTATTTTGAAAGGATCAACAAAATTGATAGACGACTAGCAAGACTAATGAAGATGAAAGGAGAGAAGAATCAAATAGACACAATAAAAAATAATAAACGGGATATCACCACCTATCGCACAGAAATAGAAACTAACATCAGGAATACTACAAACCCCTCTACACAAGTAAACTAGGAAATGTAGAAGAAATGGAGAAATTCCTCAAAATATGCACCCTCCCAAGACTAAACCAGGAAGAAGTTGAATCTCTGAATAGACCAATAACAGGATCTGAAATTGTGGCAATAATCAATAGCTTACCAACCAAAAAGATTCCAGGGCCAGATGGATTGACAGCCAAATTCTACCAGAGGTACAAGGAGGAGCTGGTACCATTAATTCTGAAACTATTCCAATCAATAGAAAAAGAGGGAATCCTCCCTAACTCATTTTATGAGGCCAGCATCATCCTGATACCAAAGCCGGGCAGAGACACAACCAAAAAAGAGAATTTTAGACCAATATCCTTGATGAACATTGATGCAAAAATCCTTAATTAAATACCAGCAAACCAAATCCAGCAGCACATCAAAAAGCTTATCCACCATGATCAAGCGGGCTTCATCTATGGGATGCAAGGCTTGTTCAACATATGTAAAACAATAAATGTAATCCAGCATATAAACAGAACCAAAGACAAAAACCACATGATTATCTCAACAGATGCAGAAAAGGCCTTTGACAAAATTCAACAACCCTTCATGCTAAAAACTCTCTATAAATTAGGTCTAGATGGGAACTATCTCAAAATAATAAGAGCTTTCTATGACAAAATGACAGCCAATATTATACTGAATGGGCAAAAGCTGGAAGCACTCCCTTTGAAAACTGGCACAAGACTGGGATGCCCTCTCTCACCACTCTTATTCAACATAGTGTTGGAAGTTCTGGCCAGCGCAATTAGGCAGGAGAAGGAAATAAAAGTTATTCAATTAGGAAAAGAGGAAGTCAAATTGTTCATGTTTGCAGACGACATGATTGTATATCTAGAAAACCCCATTGTCTCAGCCCAAATTCTCCTTAAGCTGATAAGCAAATTCAGCAAAGTCTCAGTATACAGATTCAATGTACAAAAATCACAAGCATTCTTATACACCAATAACAGACAAACAGAGAGCCAAATCATGAGTGAACTCCCATTCATAATTGCTTCAAAGAGAATAAAATACTTAGGAATCCAACTTACAAGGTATGTGAAGGACCTCTTCAAGGAGAACTATAAACCACTGCTCAATGAAATAAAAGAGGATACAAAAAAATTGGAGAACATTCCATGCTCATGGGTAGGAAGAGTCAATATTGGGAACATGGCCATACTGCCCAAGGTAATTTATAGATTCAATGCAATCCCCATCAAGCTACCAATGACTTTCTTCACACAATTGGAAAAAACTACTTTAAAGTTCATATGGAACCAAAAAAGAGCCCACAACGCCAAGTCATTCCTAAGCCAAAAGAACAAAGTTGGAGGCATCACGCCATCTGACTTCAAACTGTACTACAAGGCTACAGGAACCAAAACAGCATGGTACTGGTACCAAAACAGAGATATAGATCAATGGAACAGATCATAGCCCTCAGAAATAATGCCACATATCTACAACTATCTGATCTTTGACAAACCTGAGAAAAACAAGCAATGGGGAAAGGATTCCTTATTTAATAAATGGTGCTGGGAAAACTGGCTAGCCATGTGGAGAAAGCTGAAATTGGATCCCTTCCTTACACCTTATACAAAAATTAATTCAAGATGGATTAAAGACTTAAATGTTAGACCTAAAACCATAAAAGCCCCAGAAGAAAACCTAGACATTACCATTCAGGACATAGGCATGGACAAGGACTTCATGTCTAAAACACCAAAAGCAATGGCAACAAAAGCCAAAATTGACAAATGGGATCTAATTAAACTAAAGAGCTTTTGCACAGCAAAAGAAACTACCATCAGAGGGAACAGGTAACCTACAGAATGGGAGAAAATTTTTGCAACCTACTCATCTGACAGAGGGCTAATATCCAGAATCTACAATGAACTCCAACAAATTTACAAGAAATAAACAAACAACCCCATCAAAAATAGGTGAAGGATATGAACAGACACTTCTCAAAAGGAGACATTTATGCAGCCAAAAAACACATGAAAAAATGCTCATCATCACTGGTCATCAGTGAAATGCAAATCAAAGCCACAATGAGACACCATCTCACACCACTTATAATGGCAATCATTAAAAAGTCAGGAAACAACAGGTGCAAGACAGGATTTGGAGAAATAGAAATATTTTCACACTGTTGGTGGGACTGTAAACTAGTTCAGCCATTGTGGAAGTCAGTGTGGCGATTCCTCAGGGATGGAGAACTAGAAATACTATTTGACCCAGCAAATCCCATTACTAGGTGTATACCCAAAAAACTATAAATCATGCTGCTATAAAGACACATGCACACGTATGTTTATTGTGGCAGTATTCACAATAGCAAAGACTTGGAACAAACTCAAATGTCCAACAATGATAGACTGGATTAAGAAGATGTGGCACATATACACCATGGAATGCTATGCAGCCATAGAAAATGATGAGTTCATGTCCTTTGTAGGGACATGGATGAAATTGGAAATCATCATTCTTAGTAAACTCTCCCAAGGGCAAAAAACCAAACACGACATGTTCTCACTCATAGATGGGAAATAGACAATGAAAACTCATGGACACAGGAAGGGGAACATCACACTCTGGGGACTGTTGTGGGTTGGGGGGAGGGGGGAGGGATAGCATAAGGAGATATACCTAATGCTAAATGGCGAGTTAATGGGTGCAGCACACCAGCATGACCCATGTATACATATGTAACTAACGTGCACATTGTGCACATGTACCCTTAAACATAAAGTATAATAATAATAAAAAAATACAATTTCACGTTCAAGTGATTCCTCCTCAGCTGCGAATGGTGATTCACTGCTGTAATCCTAGTCTTCTGTGTGGCCAAAACAGGCTCATCATATGAGGTCAAAACTTGAGACCCGCCTTTCCCAATATGGTGAAACCACATCTGTATAAAAATTACAAAAATTAGCTGGGTAAGGTAGTCAGCACTTGTAATCCCAGCTAACTGGTAGGCTGAGGCAGAAGCATCACTTGAACCTGGGAGGTAGAGATTTCAGTGAATCAAGGTAGTGCCATTGCACTCCAGCCTGGGAAAAAGATTAAAACTATATCTCAAAAAACAAGAAAAAATCCAATTCAATGTATTCCTCAACTAGCTATTCCAGCTGCACAAGAATTTCCTCTCCCAATTTCTGTTACAGTAAATTTTCATATATTTTTAACATCCCCATTCAATTTATGCTACTTAATTAACATATCTCAGTCCCTTAGGTAATTTTAGGTAATTTTTGTTTTGAGACTCGGATCTCCTCTGTTGCTCAGGCTTGAGTGCAGTGTTATGATTTTGGATAATTGCAACCTCTGCCTCCCAGACTCAAGGCCTCATCCTACCTCAGCCTTTTGAGTAGCTGAGTTAGACTACAAACACAAACCACCAAGTTCCCTTCATTTTTTTGTAGAGATGGGGGTGGTGCCATGCTGACCAGACTGGTGTTGAACCTCTGAACTGAAATGAGATCCCCATCTCAGCCCCTCAAAGTCCTAAAACTACAAGCATGAGCCACCAGAACTAGCCCCCTTAAATAAAATTTGGGAAGTTCTTCAGGAAAATAAACAAAATGTACTTTCAGAAATAAAACTCCAAAGGAATAAAATCCTCATGGATTTTAGTGGTGGTGTTGCCTAAATGTTTCTGAGTCATATAAATGTTCATGAGTCATTGTGATTCAGAGTTAGTAAGCTCATATGAACTTCTAAATGAAATGAGCCAACATTCCACTTTTGTCTTCACGGAGCAAGAATTTACTATCAATCATATATCAAACCGCATACTAGGAACTGGATATAAAAATGTAGACAGATGTAGTCCTCATCTCTGGAGACCTCACAGTATAATCAGGGAGAAACAATCACACTGAGAGAGGATAATTTTATAACTGAGGTAAATAAAGACTGCAGGCAGGAATAAGGCCCAAATAAGTTGCTCAGTGGGAGTCAGGGAAGGCATCTCAGGGGTGACATCAAAGCTGGGACTTGAATGACCGTATGTTTTATCAGGGAAAGAAGGGGGTTGATATTCCAGGTTGGGAAATACAGGCATGGTGTTTTTTATGAGAATAACAGTCTTCCTCAAAGTCTTCAGATATTCGCAGTTGAATAAACAGAAATTTAGTCAGCCACCTATCTTGAAGATGAAGTTATTAGTCTAAACATAATCTAATCATCTGTAAGATCTGTGCATCCAATGTCCAGTTTTGTAACTGAAGTAAGCTCAATTTCCAGAAATGCATGGAAAATTTTAGAGCGAGTGCCCTTAGCATTAAACAACCACATCTCATTGAGAAGATCCAAGCAAGAGTGGGCACTAGGGGGAAGACTTCATACTTTTAACATCTGGCAGCAGCAGTTTTAGATGTATGTTTGAAATACTGCTGTGAATCCTGTGTGCTCTAAGACACACACATGCAAAAGGAATACAATTTCTTAAAGGAGTAGATCCAATCCAACTTGCCAACACAAAATCCCTGTCACTCCTCATCCCCTTGATCTCCTTCAAGTTACTTTCCTGGTGATGAGATCAAATGGCCACATGGGAAAAAAAGTTGGTGGAGGGAGCCAAGGTGGCCAAACAGGAAGAGCTCCAGTCTACAGCTCCTAGTGTGAGCTAGGCAGAAGACCTGTGAATTCTGCATTTCCATCTGAGGTACCAGGTTCATCTCACTAGGGAGTGCCAGACAGTGGGCGCAGGACAATGGGTGCAGTGCACCGTGCATAAGCCGAAGCAGGATGAGGCATTGCCTCACTCGGGAAGCCCAAGAGGTCAGGGAGTTCTCTTTCCTAGTCAAACAAAGGGGTGACAGAAGGCACCTGGAAAATTGAGTCACTCCCACCCTAATACTGCACTTTTCTGACAGGCTTAAAAACAGCGCACCAGGGGATTATATCCCGCACCTGGCTCAGAGGGTCCTATGCCCACGGAGTCTTGCTGATTGCTAGCACACCAGTCTGAGATCAAACTGCAAGATGGCAGGGAGGCTGGGGGAAGGGCGCCCGCCATTTCCCAGGATTGCTTAGGTAAACAAAGCAGCTGGGAAGCTCCAAATGGGTGGAGCCCACCACAGCTCAAGGAGGCCTGCCTGCCTCTGTAGGCTCCACTTCTGGGGAAAGGGCACAGACAAACAAAAAGACAGCAGTAACCTCTGCAGACTTAAATGTCTATCTCTGACAGCTTTGAAGAGAGCAGTGGTTCTCCCAGCACCCAGCTTGAGAACTGAGAATGGGCAGACTGCCTCCTCAAGTGGGACCCTGACCCCCAAGTAGCCTAGCTGGGAGGCACCCACCAGTAAGAGTGGACAGACACCTCACACAGCCGGGATCTCCTCTGAGACAAAACTTCCAGAGGAATGATCAGGCAGCAGCATTTGTGGTTCACCAATATCTGCTCTTCTGCAGACACCACTGCTGAAACCCAGGAAAAAAGGGTCTGGAGTGGACCTCTAGCAAACTCCAATAGAACTGCTGCTGAGTGTCCTGTCTGTTAGAAGGAAAACTAAGAAACAGAAAGGACATCCACACAAAAAACCCATCTGTACATCACCATCATCAAAGACCAAAAGTAGATAAAACCACAAAGATGGGGAAAAACAGAGCAGAAAAACTGGAAACTCTAAAAAGCAGAGTGCCTCTCCTCCTCCAAAGGAATGCAACTCCTCACCAGCTGGATGTATAAATCATGCTGCTATAAAGACACATGCACACGTATGTTTATTGTGGCAGTATTCATAATAGGAAAGACTTGGAACCAACGCAAATGTCCAACAATGATAGACTGGATTAAGAAAATGTGGCACATATACACCATGGAATACTATGCAGCTATAAAAAGTGAAGAGTTCATGTCCTTTGTAGGGACATGGACGAAATTGGAAATCATGATTCTCAGTAAACTACCGCAAAGAAAAAAAACCAAACACCGCATGTTCTCTCTCAGAGATGTGAATTGAACAATGAGAACTCATGGACACAGGAAGGGGAACATCACAATCTGGGGACAGTTGTGAGGTGGGGGGAGGGGGAGGGATAGCATTAGGAGATATACCTAATTCTAAATGGTGAGTTAATGGGTGCAGCACTCAGCATGGCACATGTATACATATGTAACTAACCTGCACATTGTGCACATGTACCCTAAAACTTAAAGTATATTAATAATAAAATAAAATAAAATGAAACAAATGGCCACATCGATGACCCTTGGGGGCCTGGTGACTCCTTCACTCCAAGGATCTTTACTTTTGCTTATTTCCAGGCTCCATCAAATGGCAGCACAGTGCCTTTGATTTCCACTCTACCTGAAACCTCATTCTGCGATTCTGCACTCCTGGACCATCTTTATTCTTCCACCTGCCAGTCTCTCCAGATCTAGTTCTTGATCACTGAGACTACCAGTCAACCCTCCCTTTCCCCCTAGGTTACCAGCCACCTGCCCTCTCCTCTGCTTACCGTTACTACACAGGAGATCCAGGGAATCTTCATGAAATAGTCAGCCTTTCTCAAGGACATTGAGTTATGTTCTGCAAATCTCTACTTCCCAAGCATCTCCATCTTTACACCATCACTGAAAGGGGCAGCAGAGGGAGACCCTTAAAATTCTTCCCCTGAGGTAGAACAGAAAACTCACCTACAAACATGAGGTTTTGTCTCTCTCAATTCCAAGGTTACCCCAACCACAGCTGGGCCTTCAGTACAGGTAATCAGTCTGCTCTGCTTTAAAGAGTTGTTCATACATTACCCACATGAGCTACTCTGCACCTCCAAGCTGCTCCTGAAGCCTTTCATCTATCTCCTTAATTTGCCTGACAAGATGAAGTTTTTTAGGGTGTGTTTCCCATAATTTCAACTTGACTGGTCACCTCTGCAAATCTTAAATTTCCAGAAGTCTCAAATGATGCAAATCTGTATCCTTTACAAGGCCCATCATTCTTTAACTTACAATCGTGGCCACAGTCCCTACGGCTCTTCTGGGACCCTGTTCCATCATTTGTAACATCTCATTCCTTGAATCAATCTAGAAATAGCTGTAGGAAATAGCCACCCAGTAAAATACTTGTAAATACCACCTATTGGTGCTTTTTTTTTTTTTTTAAATATATACTTGTTCTCCTTTTCTTTTTTTTTTGCTAATTTTTTTTTCTTTTTATTATTATTATTATTATTATTATTATTATACTTTAGGCTCTGTGGTACATGTGCGCAACATGCAGGTAAGTTACATATGTATACATGTGCCATGCTGGTGCGCTGCACCCACCAACTCGTCATCTAGCATTAGGTGTATCTCCCAATGCTATCCCTCCCCCCTCCCCACACCCCATTGGTGCTTTTGATGTTTCTCAAGGATACTCTACTTCCAAAGACTAAAGTTTCCAGATTCTGCTTGACAAACTTTCTCAAAATCATTTCAGAACGTAGCAAATTCCTTCTCATACTCTCTTATAACTTTCATAAAAAAATTCAATTGTGAATTGATTACAAATGTAAAAGTTCCAATCATTATATTATATGTGCAGTAACAGATTGTCTCTCCACAGCTAGGCTATACATTAGTGTTTAGTCCAAATATGTTATATTTATTTAATCTATCATTTTATACCATTTGCGATATTTGTAGGAGTGAATCAAAAAGGATAAACAAATCTCATCAGAAAAAAATTGATTTGCAAAACAGTGAAGTACCCTATTTTTATTAAAAATTCCAGGTATTTTTTAGTATATCTAAGCTTAAATCTTTAGATGACAATCAAAAACATGACTTATTAACTATAACAAGATAAAGATTACCTCCTGAAACATTTCTGCCAGAAGTTGCCTTTCTATTTCTCTCTTATCTTCATTTAGTTTTATTTCTAAAAAGTCAAACTTTATATGCTGAGGAAAAGCATCTTCCAATTGACCATCAAAAAGCTGAAGCTTTTCAGCTATTTAAAAGTAACAGGTCAAATTGGGACACAGAAGCATGATCAGGTGTGTAAGAGGCCAGACTTCTGGTTCAAAAGTAGAGCATACCTAGGGGAAAGCATAGGTGTCTGTAATTTACTTTGAAATCCAAAAAAAAAATAGTAAGATGGATGAATAGATGGACAGATTAAAAATGATGAAGTATACATTATACAAATGTAATAGTGAAATCTAGGTTGTAGGTATGTGTTGACTACAATTGTTTCAACTTTTCTATATGTTGAAAACGCTCAGGAATTTACCACCATCCATCACGCTGAGATAATTTATTTATTATTATTATTTGTATAGACAGGGCCTTCCTATGCTGCCTGCCCTAGCTGATCTCAAACTCATGGCCTCAGGTGATCCTCCTGCCTGGGCCTCCCAAGTTGCTGGAATACCAGGAATGAACCCCTTTGTCTGGTTATAGCTTTTAAAAGTAAATCTGGAAAAAGTCCTTCCCAAGCATGATAAGACACCTGGAAGCAATAAAGAGAAATATTTATCAATCTCACTACATAAAAATTAAATGATAGTGTCACAGTGTGAGAAATGTGAGAACTGCTACCACAGTTTCTTTTATTTTATTTCTTTCTTCCTTCTTTCCTTCCTTCCTTCCTTAACATTATTACAATGAAGCTTGGCAATTAATACACAGAAACAATGGGTGGTAGAAAGTATATAATCAAATGATTAAGTTCTGAATGAATGGATGAATGAATAAATATCTCTGTGGGGTTACAGAAATGCATGTAACAGACAAAATCCCAAGGGGGTAGCAACACAAAGGGACCATTACTCATTCACAGATTATTTTAAAAGATCTAAGGGATAACTACGCATAAAAAGGCAAGTTTCCAGGTTATGTTCTTGCTACAAAGCCCATTATCAAGTCTAACCAATGGTGTGAAACCCACAGTAGTTACAAACTTTATAAAAGTTTTGTATGAAGGCCAAAATTAAGGCAATTATTCAGGTCTGCATAAACATTTAAGAACAAAAGTTATAATACACTTTACCAAACACATATTCTATTCATTAATGATATATTAATACATTTAATACTCTATCACTTGTATTTGAGAGGCATACCTAGTATACAAAGACAACTGAGCTAAAAGGCAGGATTTTGAATGTTTTCATTTTTTTAAAAAATTTTGCCAACAGCGGATATGTTTACAAACAGTGTCTTTTAGTGTGTCTGTAGGACACTTGATACTGTCTGAAGTTTTATTATTTGACTATATAAAGTTACTACAAAAATGAAAATATGGGAATAATGATCTGCAGAACAGGTGAACTATTGTTTACAAACTAAGATGTGGTGAGCAAGGAAAACCATGTAATTTAAATGAAATTAAATGTCTTACTCTTCTCACTAAAAATTAGCTTCATTCTTTTATAAGGAAAATTACAAAGAAAAACCTTGCTATCATTTACAAATACATAGGCTCCTACATTTTTGGTGTTCTTTATCAAGTCCTGAGACCTGTTGAAAAAAAATTTTTGCCTTTATAACGCTATTCAGTTATAATTAACAAACCAAAGTAGATTATAGAAACGAATCTTACCAGTGATTTCTAGAAACTGGAATTATGATGATTTTTTTGAGTGCAATAAATCCTGCATAACAAATACCTTAAGAAAATAAAAAGTTCCTATTTAGACACATGTTTATAGCAGTGTTTAAATGACACATTATAATATACATATGAATATGAAATTAATACACATCCTTCAAAAAAATATGATTACAAAGCAAAATTGAAGCTCTTTCTTACACTGTTAGATAAATTACAAAAACATATTGAGGTCAAAATAATAAAATATCTTACTTGATCAGGTAATTAAACTCTAAGTATTTTACATCAAATGTCATTCAATTACTTTTTTTTGAAAGTAGGGTTTAAAAATGTAAATAAATTAAATTTTCACTGTCTTTACAATCATGATTAAAATGCACTTAAAATACCCTCAAACAGACATTTTGGGCAGCTATTTATATCTGTTTCTACTACACTGTGTATCAATTATGTCTACTCTGTGAACACTGACATGTTTTCAACTGGATTTCCTTCAAAGAAAACATTTAGCATTGTCATTTTCCATTAGGAGAAACCATTAAGTTGTTTGAGTGGGATGAATTCCTGTCATAAGAATTATACAACTGGTAATTACACAATAAGTAGAATACAGAGTGATTAGGAAATTAGAGAAAGATATATGAAAAATGAATTCCAGACAAGGTACAATGTCTCACAGTTGTAATTACAGAACTTGGGCAGGCTAAGAGGGCAGATGACATGAGCTCAGGATAGAAAACAACACTGCCCACCATAAGAAATCCAGGATCTATTAAAAAAAAAAATAGCAGAATGTGGTGGTGTGTGCCTGTAATCCCAGCTGCTTAAAAGGCTGCAGTAGTATAATTGCTTGAACCCTGGAGGCAGTTATTGCTGTAAGCTGAGATTATGGCACTGCCCTTCAGACTTTAGTAAAAGTGAGAGATTATTAGTAAAAAATAAATATCTAAGTAAATACATTTATAAAACCGATAAGTAAAATTTGGTTGCTTATGAAGAAACTCAACATATTTAAAATTCTCATTTAAATGCTGTACTAAGGCAAGGCATTGTGGCTCACATTTGTAATCCCTGAACTTTTGGATGCTGAGGCGAAGGGATCACTTGAGATCAGCACTTTGAGACAAACCTGGCCAACACAGAGAAACCCCACCTCTACTAGAAATACAAAAATTAGCCAGATGCCTGGGTGAACACCTGTAATCACAGCTACTTGAGCGGCTGAGATGGGAGAATTGCTTCAACCCAGGAGGCAAAGCTTACAGCCTGAGATCATGCCACTGCACTCCAGCCTGAGCAACAGAGTGATACTCCATCTCAAAGAAAATAATTACAATACCAAGCTTCTTGTGTCCTTAAAAATTTGCAATATGAAATGTTTAGATAACTATGGACAACATAAAGAAAATAAAGACATATACACACCACCAAGAGTGAAATTTAATGTAAACGATAGACTCTGGGAATAATGACATGTCAAGATAAGTTTATCAATTGTAGAGAATGTACCAACTTGATACAAGATGTTGACAGTGGGAGAGACTGTGCATGTGTAGGAGCAGTGGATGTATAGTAACTCTTTATACTTCTCCATCTACCTCGCTGTGAACTAAAAACTGCTCTAAAAAACAAAGCCTACAAACACCACCCTGCTTCCCCACAACATACACACCTATTCACAGGGAAACTTTGCTGCATCTAGCTTTAAAATAATAAACTGGGATGAATGTTCAAAAATAATGGTGGAGAAATACAGTTAAAATAATTATAAATGTACTAAAAAATAAAATGAAAGTATCTTTATTATTTGGAAAGTTTACAGATTTTTCAGAATTACATCACTTAAGTTACTTGATTCACCTCTCCACGGTCTGGTTCCTCATCTGTAACATGCAAAACATCTGTCATGTGTTTGTCACGGTGCCAAACTCAGAGCAAACATTCAGCAGATTGGGAAAGTCTTATTAAACAACACGGAAAATAGATAAACCAGTTTTAGCTCTTAAAGCTTTAGAGATTGTAGATCACAATTTTACAAAGACTAAATGGGATACCAAGAAATTAATTTCAAATTTAGTACCCGCTTGTTATATAACAAATGTATTATGTGCAGGTATGATGTAAATTCAAAGAGTAATGAGAAACAGAACTAGTTTAAAAGCAGTTAGCTATAATGCAGAATTTACAGTCTGCCGAGAAAAAACTGTTAATAAAAAGTTCAAAACAGAAAAGGAAATTCATTACATTTTTTTTTGCTAAACCAATTTCTGGAAAGAAAACAGAAAGTGAAGACTCATAGCCACATCTTTGTTAGCGATCGGCCACTGAAGAGTTAGAGGCTACTAGTAAGAGGGAGTTCCCTTGCACTGAAATGGACTGAGGTTGCAATTCTTCATTCAATTCAGGGTGCATCTACTCACGAATTAGCTGGTTTTGAATTTGTGTCTTGCAACGGAGGAAGGAAGAAAGAAAGGAAAAAAAATAAGAAGGAAGAGAACGAAGGAAGAAATAAAGGTAGGGAGAAAGGGAGGGAAAGAGAAAGGAAGGAAGAAAGAAAAGAAGGATGGGAGGAAGGAAGGGAAGAAGGAAGGAAGGAGGGAGGGAAGTCAGACAAGTTAAAAAAATCTTCAGTAGGATTTTCTCAGTATAGGTATACAGAGATGTGTTATATTCATTAGAAAACTTCCTTTTATTTCTGTAATGTTTCTAGATCTATGGCCAGAAGTTAGGAACCTTCCCTTGCAAAAGTCTTACCACATGAAACAAGAAGGTCAGTGTGCTCTAGAAAAATGTCTATTTCCTCAGCTTCCAAGTGAACCTGGTGATTAGCCAGACACATTTGCAGACTCTTCACTTCACTTCCTAGAAGCCCATTTCAGTAAGCTTATGCTTGAGATATGAAGTATAAGAAAAAATTCTGCCATTTCTTCGCACCTCTGTGGACCGTTGGAAAATATAACCAAAATATTCAACAAGGGACTGCTCCTGTGTCACAAAAATATCCAAAGATAAATCTGTTACCCCTAAAAATGAGGATTTCAAGAAACTTTTCAGGAAATAGAGAAATGCTCACACCATATAACTTAAATTTAAAAAGGATATATACACAGGATATATCTACATATTTTAAATGTAAAATATGCTTTTGAAATACATATTGCAATGAAAGCACATTGAGCTAATGCTATTCCTAGCTGTTAATACAAATATAAAGCATACATACAGATACTTCCTGCACAAATTAAATAGGCAGGCAGATCAATATAGATTAAAGATGAAAGTGTTCATTCCCAAACTATTAAAACAGCACACTAGTGTTTTCTATAGGGTGTCAATATTCCTCATCCAAATGTATTACACACCCACTTGTTAGTTTAGCAACCAGTAGGCCAGATTTATAAAACAGGCCTTATTTTACTAAAATGTGTTCATTATATAAATGCTTTCTGCTCCTATTTTATTGTCGGTTCAATTAATTATTTGAACATTCTCCTTAAAGTCGATTCGAAGGCAACAATTTTCTCAATGGATTCAAAGAGACTGTAATATTTCAGGATAGAGTTTTGAAACCCAAACTTTGGATGAATTTAAATGTGCACGACTTGTTATGGGTTACACTTTTAAAAGTTATATAACAGATAAACCTAAATCCGATACTTGAATGTGCCCTGTATTCCCCAATCCATGAGGCAGGACTGCCAGATTACAGCCCTCACATCCCATCCTGCACCTCCTGGAGACCTACAAAGTAAAGTCTTCCTGTTCTGAAGATACATGGCACACGTACTTGGTTGACTAGCACCCGACAGACACTCCACCCACATCTCACCAGAGCACGTCCAAGGTATCCAAAGAACTGCCCCCAGCATACTAAGCTGAAGCAGCAGCAGCGCAGGTCTCCACAGCGGGACTGAGAATTCCTTTCCCTCCTTGACCTCTGGCTGCAGGTAGGGGGATGCAATGAGACAAAACAGGCATTTTGAGACCCTGTGGGACTTTACTGGCCCTACATGACAATGCAGGCTGGTGCTGTACCTCCACTCCTCCCTGGGGTAGCCAGATCAGATCTGCCCATGCCCCAACAGGTTCATCCATGCACTGTGCACACTTCCACCTGCAAGTGTCTGCTCTCTCGGGGGCTTTGCTTTCACAGTTAACAGGGTCATTCAGCTGACCCAGGGTTTCTTAACGGAGCCACTGTTGCCTTTGGAGCCGGCAGATTCTTTGTATTCCGAGGCTGTCTTGTGCATTGTAGATTTAGCTGTATCCTCGTTCTCTATGTTGTCAATAGCACATTCTCCCCAAATTGACACAACCAAAAATCTCTCCAGACATTGTCAGATGTCCTTTTGCAAGCAATATGGCTCAGGGTTGAGATCCACAGAATGAAATATTTTTTAATAGCCACCATTGTATGTTGTGAGCAAAGGAGAGACTGACCTCATGATGTTTATATGTAATTAAAAAGAAACGGAGCAAAAAGTCTCAGAAGCAATAATGAAAAATTTATGGCCAGAGCATTGAACAACAGCTAAGAAAATATTACAAACCGAGTAAAGAGTTTAAAGGAGAGGTGGCTGAAGATGGAAGTGATCAAGATCATCTCTCAGAAAAAGTCATCAGGGACTTGATGCATAGGATTTAGGTGGGGGGTAAAAGAAGAACATTGCAGGGAGGGGAAAAGTGAGCAAAGGAACAAAAACAAACGAACAAACAAAAATCCAGGACCCTTTTGGGGGCAGTGAGGAATCTAACCTGAGTCCAGAGTTGTATGTTGAGAAAATAAGCCTGAAAAAGTATCTATGTCCTATGAGGACAAAATTTGATCAGATTCAGCTTTGTACACAATATTGAAGAAGTGTACAATGAGTTCTCATCATTAGCTGTGAAAAAAAAGACTTGAAGAGGCAATATGAGTGATAGAACTTCTTAGGATGTGAAGAATGTGTAGGTTTTTCTTGGAAATAATTGAGGAGGGGGAGAGATTTAGTTGGATTTTTAAAAATAGGTAGGGGTTGCAGGCAGAATAAGGGAGAAGATTCTGGGCATGAGAAGAGAAATAAGAGTAGTTCTGAAGTGGATACAGTCAACGTGGATTTGGGAGAAAAACAGTGAATGACAAAACTCTACCACAGGTGGTAGATGGCCGAATAGGAGCAGCTCCAGTCTACTGCTCCCAGCATGAGTGACACAGAAGATGGGTGATTTCTACATTTCCAACAGAGGTACCAAGTCCACCTCACTGGGGAGTGCCAGACAGTAAGTTTAGGACAGTGGGTGCAGCGCACCGTGTACGAGCTGAAGCAGGGTGAGACATCCCCTCACCCGGGAAGCACAAGGGGTCAGAGAATTCCCTTTCCTAGTCAAAGAAAGGGGTGACAGATGGCACCTGGAAAATCGGATCACACCCACCACAATACTGCACATTTCCAATGGGCTTAAAGAATGGTGCACCAGGAGATTATATCCCACACTTGGCTAGGAGGGGCCTATGCCCATGGAGTCTCATCCATTGCCAGCACAGCAGTCTGAGATCAAACTGCAAGGCAGCGGCAAGGCTGGGAGAGGGGGCCCGCCATTGACGAGTTAGTTGTTTGATTAGGTAAACAAAGCGGCCAGGAAGATCAAACAGGGTGGAGCCCACCACAACTCAAGGAGGCCTGCCTGTCTCTGTAGGTTCCACCTCTGGGGGCAGGGCACAGACAAACAAAAAGACAGCAGTAACCTCTGCAGACTTAAATGTCCCTGTCTGACAGCTTTGAAGAGAGCAGTGGTTCTCCCAGCACCCAGCTTGAGATCTGAGAATGGGCAGACTGCCTCCTCAAGTGGGACACTGACCCCCAAGTAGCCTAACTGGGAGGCAACCCCCAGTAGGGGTGGACAGACACCTCATGCAGCTGATTTCTCCTCTGAGCCAAAACTTCCAGAGGAATGATCAGGCAGCAGCATTTGTGGTTCACCAATATCCGCTCTTCTGCAGCCACCACTCCTGAAACTCAGGTAAAAAGGGTCTGGAGTGGACCTCCAGCAAACTCCAAAAGATCTGCAGTGGAGGGTCCTGTCTGTTAGAAGGAAAACTAACAGACAGAAAGGACATCCGCATCAAAATCCATCTGTACGTCACCATCATCAAGGAACAAAGGTAGATAAAACCACAAAGATGGGAAAAAAACACAGTAGAAAAACTGGAAACTCTAAAAATTAGAGCTCCTCTCCTCCTCCAAAGGAATGCAACTCCTCACCAGCAAGGGAACAAAACTGGTTGAAGAGTGACTTTGATGAGTTGAGAGAAGAAGGCTTCAGACTATCAAACTACTCTGAGCTACAGGAGGAAATTTGAACCAATAGCAAAGAAGGTAAAAGCTTTGAAAAAAAAATTAGACAAATGGCTAACTAGAATAACCAATGCAGATAAGTCCTTAAAGGATATGATTGAGCAGAAAACCAAGGTATGAGAGCTAAATGATGAATATAGAAGGCTCAGTAGCCAATGTGATCAACTGGAAGAAAGGGTATCAGTGATGGAAGATGAAATGAATGAAATGAAGTGAGAAGAGAAATTTAGAGAAAAAAGAATAAGCCTCCAAAGAACAAAGCCTCCAAGAAATGTGGGACTATGTGAAAAGACCAAATCTACATCTGATTGTTGTACCTGAAATTGATGGGGAGAATGGAACCATGTATGAAACACTCTGCAGGATATTTCCCAGGAGAACTTCCCCAATCTAGCAAGGCAGGCCAACATTCAGATTCAGGAAATATGCAGAATGCCACAAAGATACTCCTTGAGAAGAGGAATTCCCAGAAATATAAATGTCAGATTCACCAAAGTTGAAATGAGGAAAAAATGTTAAGGGCAGCCAGAGAGAAAAGTCCGGTAACCCAAAAAAGAAAGCTCATCAGAATAACAGCAGATCTCTCAGCAGAAACTCTACAAGCCAGAAGAGAGTGGGGGCCAATATTCAACATTCTTAAAGACAAAAATTTTCAACCCAGAATTTCATATCCAGTCAAACTAAGCTTCATAAGTGAAGGAGAAATAAAATACTTTACAGACAAGCAAATTCTCAGAGATTTTGTCACCACCAGGCCTGCCCTAAAAGAGCTCCTGAAGGAAGCACTAAACATGGAAAGGAACAACCAGTACCAGCCACTGCAAAAACATGCAAAATTGTAAAGACTGTCAAGGCTAGGAAGAAACTGCATCAACTAACGAGCAAAATAACTAGCTAACATCATAATGACAGGTTCAAATTCACACATAACAATATTAGCTTTATATATAAATGGGTTAAATTATCCAATAAAAAGACACAGACTGGCAAAATGGATAAAGAGCCAAGACCCATCAGTGTGCTGTATTCAGGAAACCCACCTCATGTGCAGAGACACACATAGGCTCAAAATAAAGGGATGGAGGAAGATCTACCAAGCAAATGGAACTCAAAAAAAAAGGCAGGGGTTGCAATCCTAGTCTCTGATAAAACAGACTTTAAACCAACAACGATCAAAAGAGACAGGGAAGGCCATTACAAAATGGTAAAGGGATCAATTCAAAAAGAAGAGCTAACTATCCTAGATATATATGCACCCAATACAGGAACACCCATATTCATAAAGCAAGTCCTTAGTGACTACAAAGACACTTAGATTCCCACAGAATAATAATGGGAAACTTTAACACCCCACTGTCAACATTAGACAGATGAATGAGACAGAAAGTTATCAAGGATACCCAGGAATTGAACTCAACTATGCACCAAGCTGACCTAATAGACAGCTACAAAACTCTCCACCCCAAATCGACAGAATATACATTCTTTTCAGTAACACACCACATCTACTGCAAAATTGACCACATAGTTGGAAATAAAGCAGTCCTCAACAAATGTAAAAGAACAGAAATTATAAAAAACTGTCTCACAGATCACACTGCAATCAAACTAAAACTCAGAATTAAGAAACTCACTCAAAACCACTCAATTACATGGAAACTGAACAACGTGCCCCTGAATGAGTACTGGGTAAATAATGAAATAAAGGCAGAAATAAAGATGTTCTTTGAAGCCAAAGAGAACAAAACTACAACATACCAGAATCTCTGGCACACATTCAAAGCAGAGTATAGAGGGAAAATTATAGCACTAAATGCCCACAAGAGAAAGCAGGAAAGATCAAAATTGACACCCTAACATCACAATTATAAAAACTAGAAAACCAGGAGTAAACACATTCAAAAGCTAGCGGAAGACAAGGAATAACTGAGATCAGAGCAGAAGTGAAGGACATAGAGACACAAAATCCCTTCAAAAAATTAATAAACACAGCAGCTTGTTTTTTGAAAAGATCAATGAAATTCATAGACTGCTAATAAGGCTATTAAAGAAGAACAGAGAGAAGAATGAAATTGATACAATAAAAAATGATAAAGGAGATATCACCATTGATCCCATAGAAATACAAACTGTCATCAGAGAATACAATAAACAGCTCTGCACAAATAAACTTGAAAATCTTGAAGAAATGGATATATTCCTCGACACATATGTCCCCCCAACACTAAACCAGGAAAAAGCTGAATCTCTGAATAGACCAATAGCAGGCTCTGAAACTGCGGCAATAATAAATAGCTTACCAACCAAAAAAAGAAAAGGAACAGATGGATTCACAGCCAAGTTCTACCAGAGGTACAAAGTGGAGCTGGTACCATTCCTTCTGAAACTATTTTAATCAATAGAAAAAGAGAGAATTCTCCCTAACTCATTTTATGAGGCCAGCATCATCCTGCTAACAAAGCCTGGCACAGAGACACAACAAAAAAAACAGAATTTTAGAACAATATCCCTGATGACCATTGATGCAAAAATCCTCAATAAAATACTGGCAAACTGAATCCAGCAGCACATCAAAAAACTTATCCACCATGATCAAATGGGCTTCATCCTTGGGATGCAAGGCTGGTTCAAAATACACAAATCAATAAATGTAATCCAGCATATAAAGAGAACCAAACACAAAAACCACATGATTATCTCAATAGATGCAGGAAAGGCCTTTGACAAAATTCAACAATGCTTCACGCTAAAAACTCTCAATAAATTAGATATAGATAGGACATATCTCAAAATAATAAGAGCTATCTATGACAAACACACAGATGATATCATACTGAATGGATAAAAACTGGAAGCATTCCCTTTGAAAACTGGCACAAGACAGGGATGCCCTCTCTCACCACTCCCATTCAACATAGTGTTGGAAGTTCCGGCCAGAGCAGTTAGGCAGGAGAAAGAAATAAAGGGTATTCCATTAGGAAAAGAGGAAGTCAAATTGTCCCTGATTGTAGATGGCATGATGGTACATGTAGAAAACCTCATTGTCTCAGCCAAAAATCTCCTAAATCTGATAAGCAACTTCAGCAAAGTCTCAGGATATAAAATCAATGTACAAAAATCACAAGCATTCTTATACACAATAACAGACAGACAGCCAAATCATGAGTGAACTCCCATTCACAATTGCTTCAAAGAGAATAAAATACCTAGGAATCCAAATTACAAGGGATATGTAGGACCTCTTCAAGGAGAACTACAAACCACTGGTCAATGAAATGAAAGAGGGTACAAACAAATGGAAGAACATTCCATGCTCATGGGTAGGAAGAATCAATATCATAAACATGGCCATACTGCCCAAGGTAATTTATAGATTCAATGCCATCCTGATCAAGCAACCAATGAACTTTCTTCACAGAATTTGGAAAAACTACTTTAAAGTTCATATGGAACCAAAAAAGAGCCCACAACACCAAGTCAATCCTAAGCCAAAAGAACAAAGCTGGAGGCATCATGTTACCTGACTTCAAACTACACTACAAGGCCACAGGAACCAAAACAGCATGGTACTGGTACCAAAACAGAGACATAGACTAATGGAACAGAACGGAGCCCTCAGAAAAAATGCTGCATATCTAAAACTATCTGATCATTGACAAACCAGGAAAAGCAAGCAATGGGGAAATTATTCCCTGTTTAATAAATTGTACTGGGAAAACTGGCTAGCCATGTGGAGAAAGCTGAACCTAGATCCCTTCCTTAAACCTTATACAAAAATTAATTCAAGATGGATTAAAGAGTTAATTGTTAGATCTAAAACCATAAAAACCCTAGAAGAAATCGTAGGCCATACCATTCAGGACCTAGCCATGAGTAAGAACTTCATGTCTAAAACACCAAAAGCAATGGCAGTAAAAGCCAAAATTGACAAATGGGATCTAATTAAACTATAAGCATCTGCACAGCAAAATAAACTACCATCAAAGTGAGCAGACAACCTACAGACTGGAAAACAATTTTTGCAGCCTACTCATCTGACAAAAGGCTAATATCCAGAATCTGCAATGAACTCAAACAAATTTACAAGAAAAAAACAAACAAACGCATCAAAAAGTGGGTGGAGGATATGAAAAGACACTTCTCAAAAGAAGACATTTATGCAGCCAAAACACTCCTGAAAAAAGGCTCACCATCACTGGCCATCAGAGAAATGCAAATCAAAACCACAATGAGATACCATCTCACACTTGTTAGAACGGCAATCATTAAAAAGTCAGGAAACAACAGGTGCTGGATAGGATGTGGAGAAATACGAACACTTTTAAACTGTTGGTGGGACCGTAAACTAGTTCAACCATTGTGGAAGTCAGTGTGCTGATCCCTCAGGGATCTAGAACTAGAAATACCATTTGACCCAGCCATCCCATTAATGGATATATACCCAAAGGATTATAAATCATGCTGCTATAAAGACACACTCACACGTTTGTTTATGGTGGCACTATTCACAATAGCAAAGACGTGGAACCAATCTAAATATCCAACAATGATAGACTGGATTAAGAAAATGTGGCACATATACACCATGGAATACTATGCAGCCATAAAAAATGATGAGTTGATATTATTTGTAGGGACATGGATGTAACTGGAAACCATCATTCTCAGCATACTATCTCAAGGACAAAAAACCAAACACTGCATGTTTTCACTCATAGGTGGGAATTGAACAATGAGAACACATGGACGCAGTAAGGGAAGCATCACACAACGGGGACTGTTGTGGGGTGAGGGGGGGAGGGAGGGAAAGCATTAGGAGATATACCTAAAGCTAAATGACGAGTTAATGGGTACAGCACAACAACATGGCTCATGTATACATACATAACAAACCTGCACATTGTGCATATGTACCCTAAATCTTAAAGTATTATAATAATAATAAACAAAAACTATCAGAGGTGGAACAATAGGCACTGTAACAAATTATTACAAATTTAGTGGCTTAATACAAGACAAGCGTATCATCTTACACTTCTGTAGCATAGGAGTCCAATACAGGTCTTGTTTGGCTAAGATTGAAGTGTGCACTGAACTGTGCTCCTCTTGGAGGCTCTGGAGGATAATTTGTTTCCTTGTACTTTCTAGCTTCTAGGGGCCTCCTGCATTCCTTAGCTAGAACCCCTTCCTCCATTTTCTAAGCCATCAACATCACATTGATTTTACCATTCTTCTGTCATTTTCCCCTGACTTTTCTCTTTTGCTTCCATCTTCTACATTTAAGGACGTTGTAATGGCATTGATCAATCTGTATCATCCTGGGCAATCTTCCTATCTTAAGGTCAACTGCTGAACAATCTCAATTTCTCTTTGCCATGAGCCCTCACATGCTCACAAGTTTTAGAGATTTGGATGAGGGCATCTTAGAAGAGGTCATATTCTGTTTTGTCCCCTCAGCTGGACATTTGGAAACTATCCCAGATTCTCCTCTTGTCCTCATTTTCCCAATTTAATCTGTCATCTAATTCTGTGTAGCTACCTCATCAGGGCCTCTGGCACAAATGTTCCTTGGAGATTCTTCAAAAGCCCCTATTTAAAGCAATGGAAAAATCAAGCAGACCATGATTGCACATTCATGCCAATGCAGGTGTGTAAGTAATGGCAGTTGCTTTATTTGTATTATATATTGGAATACAAAGTAATATGTGTTTTGTTGGTGAAGGGAAGTTGGAGGATGTCACACAAATTTTATATAAAAAAGTTGAAATTAGGTTGGGCATGGTGGCTCATGACTCTAATCTCAGCACTTTTGGGACTCTAATCTCAGCACTTTACAATCTCATGACTCTAATCTCAGCACTGCTGGGGTCTGCCGATCACTTGAGGCCAGGATTTCAAGACCACCTTGAGCAATATGGCAAAATCCTGTGCCTACTATAATTACAAAATTTACCCTGGCATAATGGTGCATGCCCTTAATCCCAGCTACTCAGGAGGCTGAGGCAGGAGAATCTCCTGAACCTGGGAAGTGGAGATTGCAGTGAGACAAGATCACGCCACTGGCTGGGAATCTTTGATCTAGACCTGTGCTGTCTATTACATAGCCAGCATCCACGTGAGGCTATTCTTGTTTAATTAAAAATCAGTTCTATAACTACAGTAGCCACATTTCTAATACTCACTGGCTTTCATATTGGACAGCAGAGAGGTACAACATTTGTATCCTTGGAGAAAGTTCCACAGATTGGACAGTGCAGAATAGTAATATGTGTCTCACCTTTACCCAATACCCTCAAGTGTTTGCTAAGTGATTGCAGCTATTGCTTTCCCTTCCTGTGTCAACGGGGCCATTTTCTCCTAGGGTTTCCAATTCTTCCACTTCACCTGTCAGTTTTCCTTTGTCAAAATTGAATGAAAAATTACAGCCTTCTTGCTTCTTCAGCTGTTTACAAAAGGAAAACAAAATTAGCAACTCACAATAAGTACGGAATGTATATAAAGTAAGCTCTGTCTTATCTTCTGCCCTTCTGTGTAGTTGGTAACAGCTACCTCATGCAATTTTTCTTTGAATTCCCTTCTGTCTGTACCCCTGCTGAGTTAGCACCATGCTGCTCACACATTTGTGGCTTTTCATATAGGGATTAGTGTGGGGAGGTATGTTATCTCCCTTACACACACACTGACACAACCACACTAAACCACACACACCCAATCACACACATTTGCCCACCCTTTTTCAGTGCTGTTGCTGTTTCAATGTTTGCACTGAAGAAAGTAACAACCACTTCTTTTGGCTCTAAAATTTAGCCCAGCAATAATTCAAGACATCATTGTTTAGCTTATTCAATTTTCTACTGCCCATCCTTTCTCCCATCACATTCTCTGGAGAATTATTGCCAGTTCCTGTAGTTTTTCATGGCTTTTGTATCATTCCTTTGTTACTCAATTTTTCTATCTCATCTATTTTTCATTTCTTTTCTAAAGCAGGAGCTGAGGTTTTCTTTGGAAGACCAGATAGTGAATATTGTTGGCTCTGCGGGTAACCCTGATTGCAGTTACTTAACTGTGCCATTGAAGGGTCAGAGCAGCTTAGATGGTAGTGAGAAAGTGGACAATGCTATAGTCTCCCACATCTCAGTGTGTATTTGGCCTTTCCATGTTATTGTAGATAATATTAATGGAGTACATCCTGTGAGTCAGACATTGTGCTGGGTAGTTTACCTTGAAGTGATACAAAATTACTACATAAAGGAAAAGACCAATAGTAGATTAAAGACTCCCTCTGTTCACATTGCAAGTAAGTAGCAGAGGTAGACAGAACCCAACTTCGTTTGATTTCAAATCCTTTGTGTTAAAAACACACACAGTGGGGTTACCATTGCGTATATCCATCCATGTTCCCACTCATCAGTCATTCATCTGTATTTTAATTATCTGTGCTAGAAGCCATGGAATTGCTTATGTTTTTTCCACAGTTTCTCATATGTTCATTTCTTTTGTGAATCTGTTGAATATTTTTGTTTTGTTTTGTTTTGTTTTGTTTTGTTTTGAGTCAGAATATTTCAGCTCATTGCCATGTCAGGTAATTCTCTCCTGTCAGCCTCCAAAGTAGCTGGGACTACAGGCACACACCAACATGTTCAGAAAGTTTGAGTATTTCTTTAGGGAGGTATTTTTTGTAGAGAATTATTTCTTCTTCCATGCTGTTGCCTTGGCTGGTCTCAAACTCCCAGGCTGAAGCAGGCTGCCTGCCTCAGCACTCCAAAGTGCTGCCATTACAGGCCTGAGCCATTACACTTGCCCCAATCTGTGAAACTTCATTGTAATTTCTCTCAGTACCTCAAAATGTCTTCCTTTATGGAATATTTCTTTCATCTCTTATAGCATACAAGATTTCCTTTCTTATAAATTAGTGCATCAAGAGGCATATCATAGTCTCTATTATTTGCAAGGACATATATTATAGCACACATTGTTCAGGTAGAAAGAAGAAAAATAGAGCACAAAGTGCTACATTGCTTCTCTTTTCTAAGTGACATGAGGGAGACTTGGTTTTAGCTTCCCCCAATGGATACCTAATGGACATTTCTAAAGCAAGCTAATTAATTCCTTGGTCTTCTCATTACTCTCTATGGTCCTTAACTTACTGTCTACCTCCATTAAATCTTCTAAATTTCAGTGCTGGTGCTAACTGCTCCAGTCCAAGTGAAGCCTAGCTTACTCCACCAGACATTGAGGGTCCCGTGGGCTGAATGTTCCACACTTGCAGATCATGAGAACGTTGTCTGTGATTTTATGTTAGAGGCCTTCTTGTTTTCTAACAGAAATACAAAGGATTCTACAAGAAATAACACAGTTATATCATTTGTTTATTCCAGAAGTCATTCATCTTCACTAGTACGTGGGAAATGGTGACAAGCTTACTGGCATCTTCCAAGTTTAAGTGAGAAAGCAAAACAAAAGAAGAATTTTACACTTCTCATTAGTCATCTTTGAATTTCAATATTAACTGCTGAAAATATGCACTATTTTTTACTTCATCAGTAGGCACACATTTAAGACCATGTCTAGCAGCTTCAACTTTGTAATTGTTGGCCACCATGATAATCCAGTTTTTGAAATGGAGTTTTTGCCAGCTCAGAAGTCAGAATCCAAAGTGTATGTAGAAGCTTACATTTAATGAGAATTTTTATTATATTGTAATAATATAGTGTAATGTGATTTTAGAACTGGAAAATTGGAACAGAGGAGGTAAATGAAATCCAACACAATTAAATGAGGCTTCCTCTGGAGTTCCAGAGACTGATAGAAGCCAGCTAGTGAATATCCTGGGAGTTGTTTATTCATGCTTTAATTCAGCACAGACTAGCATGACCTCTGACTTTCCTATGATATTCAGTTCACTATGTCATCCACCCTGAATTGTTGCTGCTTGAGCACTTAAAAGCCTAGTTCACCTGTAGCAAGTTGGGGCCTTGAAATATCATCCATGAGTGTTCATGTAGTTTTCATGAATCACATTTTTCATCAGGACCTACTGGGTTTCATCCATTAAAATTCAGACAGTTTCCATGAATCATGTTTTTGATGAGGACCTACGGGGTTCAAAAAGACCCTGTGACCCCTAGTGGCACTTCCTGTCTGGGTCATACATGCATGCTTTCCTCCCCAGTGACCACCTTGGCCATGCACAGGAAGCTCAAAAGCAACACCAGAGATGATGCCACCTGACTTTCTTGTCAAGAATATTTCCAGAAACAAGGCTTGGCTCGAGAACATGATGTCATTCAGAGCAAACAGGCCAATAGATTTTTGTCATGAGAAGAGACCAGTCCTTTCCAATTTATGTTTCTAATACATTTCTGGAACATTTGCCCTGTTTCTCTCAAGCACCCAAGTCAGCTTTAATGACTTTTGAGGAATTCATATTGTAAGTTGCTTGTAATGTATAATGTTTAATTGTGTGATACTTTTCAACTATTCAGGAGTTGTCACCAAAATATGATAAACAGGATTATGCAACAGGTGTTGTTGTGACATTATTTTCTCATATTATGAGAACAATACTCATTAAAAATTGTTTTGATTACTTGTAGCAGTACTGCTTCCTGGGATGCAGCTTCTTCTGTATAGTTTCTGTGCACTCCACTGGTCCTGTGGTGGACAAAGGATCACACATAAAAATAATTTGTTGCATACATTGATTTTAATTCTTTCTCCTGCTACCATTCACCTTGTTAAGGCACTTTCACAATTTGTTCCTAAGCTTTCAGGATTGATCATCATTGTAAAAGAAACTACTGCTTGACTACACACAAAAACATCCATTTATCTAAAGATTCACTTAGGTTTGTCATGACAACATGTGTGAAGTAAAGCACGCTTTAGATGTCAGAGACATTTTGAGAAAATGGGCCACACTCCTCCAGCTCAGGATTGGGAACAGCTTCCTCAACAAGGAGGCTGTCTCTGTTTCCTGAGGCAGTTGTTAAAAAGTACCAAAAATTTGGTGGCTTTGGACAGCAGAAATGTATCGCCTCATTTCTGAGACCCACTGTCTACAATCAAGTTGTCAGTGGTGCCATGCTTCCTATGCAGGTCTTAAGGTAAGAACCTTTTTGTTTAATCTCCCAGTTTCTGGAAGTTCCCTGGCTTGCAGCAGTGTAACTCCAGTCTTCCTGTGTCATTTTTCTCCCTGTGTATATCTCCAAAAGATCCTTTTTTCTAAATACACTTGTGGATTTGTTAGGGGCCTACCCTACTGTAAAATGACACCATTTGAAATAACCATGTCTTCATGTAACCTTTCCTTCCAAATGAAGACACATTCTGTGGTACTGTTCACTTGGGATGTCAACAAAGGAATTTTGGAGAGAATACACTTCAATGCATAACTGAGGTGTCATTTTAAAATTAGGTTTTGAAAGAAAGAATTAGATATAATGAGAAAACAGACCTTTTGTATGTCTCTTGAAAATAACAAAAAAAGCAAAGTCAAACTTTACTATTTCTGCACAAGAAAACCATCCACAGAATTTACAGAATTAAATGTTTACTGTCTTCATTCCTTGTGGGTAAGTTAATCCGTTGTTGCTCACACAGTCATTTATGAGTATCATCATCTGCAGCAGTTCATAGTTCATTCTGCTCTCGACCTCATAGATGAGAACATGTGGCTTTTGATCAACATGTTCTTGAAAAGTGGGGGCAACTCCAGCAAGTGGTTTGTGTCAGCATTCTTTATTCAGGACATAATTTTACCTTTTTAGTAAAGTTATTTAACTAATGTTTGGGTTCACAAACTAGAAGATGATGGAAGACAGGTGCCAGGCTCTGAGATTGTACACTTCACAATTTGTATGAATATAAATGTTTCCATTCATGGGACTACTTTTGTTTTGTTAAGGACAAAATATTTTATTGAATAGCTAATTTTAAAACTAAGTCTCACATCGACCAAAAAGTTTATCTGAATAATATCAAGGGTGATGCTATTTTATTTTGTAGTTATTTTTTCACTTAGAATGCTTACATTCTCTTTCTGGTAAAAGTAAGCTAATTTTAAACCCAGTTAAAGTATTCAAATCTTTCATCACAAATACATGGCCTTTGAATAATTTGAGGAATATCATATCAATGACCTGGTTGCTTTTTTAAATTATTATTTCTAAGAAAACCATTGCCTTAATTACGTCACATATGAGAATTATTATCCTTCATGGCATAAGGCAAGAGGATGGAATAAATCACTTCTGTACTGATGTTTATGATTTACATATGAAATTAGGGCATGTTCTATAATTTTAAAAATCTGATGATAGAAAAAAAATTTGATCTTTATCAGGAAATTGGCCTTTTGAAGTAACTCCCTTAGGCTGCACAGCTTACCTTTCAGGCCGCATTTTCTCATCATGCAAGGAAGCAACTTGATAGAAAAGTAAATAAAAATGGAATCTGAAATGTTTCCATCTACTTTCCATCTACTTTCAAATAAAATGCTGTGCTAAAAATAGAGATCATGACCTGGAAGGAACTAAGTTTTCTGTGATCAAATAGTCATTCAAGAAGAATGTTGCAAGTTGTATATTTGGTTCGGTTTTTTATTTATGATTTTATTGTTGTTGTTAGGAAGTCTCACTCTGTTGTCCAGATGAGTTCAATGGCATGAACCTGGCTCACTGCAACCTTTTCCACCAGAGTCCAAGTGGCTCTTCTGCCTCATTGCCTGTAGTACATGGGACTACAGGACCCAACACCGTGTGTGATTTTTTTTGTATTTTTAGTAGAGATGGGATTTCACCATGTTAGGAAGACTGGTGTCAAACTCCTGACCTTAGGTGATTTACCTGCCTCTGATTTCCAAAGCCCTCAGATTACAGGCATGAGCCATGGCGACTGTCCCAGGTAGTTGATTTAAATGTAACAATCCAAAAATAAATGTCACAGTCAAGATATGATAGATAGATTTAAAACTAACATATTCTGCAGTTGGAAATGAAATGTGATAGCACATACATTCACATTAATTCTTTTATACATTTAGAGATATTATAAAAATGTATAGGCAGTGTACACAGGAATATTTAAGAAGCCAAGGAAACACATGTATGGTGCTAAGTATTGCATATATGCTTCTGCCAGTGGTTAGGAATAGTGGTCCTTCTGATTATTTCCTTTCCGTCAGAGAGTAAACCATTGATACGTATACTTGGAAAAAGTTGTCAGTCAGTTTTCAGGAGAGTTGTCAGAAAAAAGCCAGGATTACATTAACATTTGTATTCATCCTTTTAGATGCATCAAAGGTCTCTGTTAAAGCAATAAAAAAATGAACAGACCGTGGATACGTATTCATATCAATGTAGTACTTTGGTCATGGCAGTGCTTTATTTGTATTATATATTGGAATTCTTAGTAATGCTTGTTTTGTGGGTGAAGGCAAGGTGGAGGAAGTCACAGAACTTTTATAAAAAGTTTAGAATTGCCCTGGGCATGGTGGTTCATGCCTCTAATCTCAGTATTTTGGGAGACAGAGATGATACACCACAGCAGGCTGGGAATCATCTCTTTGTTCCTATAACAAGATCTTACTGTAAAATAGGTAATGTCCATTGAAAACCAGGTTATACAACCTGTTCTAATGCTAAGCACTTGAACAATTTTGTTCCATTCTGAATTAACGTTAAGCATGTAATTCTAAGCTTTTGTCTTGTGTCCTTGTGTGAAATAGCTACCATCATTTTTACCCCACTTATTTAATTTTTACAATAAGGTATTTGTTCAAGGTTGTGGTGGTTTAACATTCATTTTTAAAGTGCTGCCAAACACAGCAGTTTTGTTCTATTTCCCTTATTGGTAGTACCCAAACTAATATGATGTCTTTACCTGTTAGGTAGCACTCATATTAAAACAAACTAAATCCCAGAGCTATGGGTGCAAAAAAAGGTAAGACTCATCTAGAAATCTGGGAGTAATTTCAGGAAGCACATATTTTTTAATATGGTTGTTCCTGCCCTCAATGAGCATATAATCCTGAGGATTATGATGAAATCCAACCAAGAGCAGCAGGGTGAGTGAGAATAGGAAGACATGGCCCAGCTGCATGACAGTGGCACTCTGAAAATAACCTTTCCTCCAGGCTAATGTAGGTGATGTAGGAGCTAGTAATCCACATCCTGGATGTATATTAGTAAAGTTAAGTGACAAATTTCATGTGTGGCCAATTCTTTGAAGGAGCTGGAAGGAAAGTGGAGTATTAAGTGAGACCTCCTATGTTGGCTGCAGAGAACAGTATTACTGGCATGAAGCTGCGAAGAAGAGCACTGCCGCACATGAGTAGAAATATCAGCTGGTAGATAGGAGATGATCATGAGGAAAAATAAGCTGGCAAAGCTTGGATCTAGTAGGCAATGTCCTTTGAAGGCTCTTTAACATGAGGAAAGAATGAAGTCAGTATTAAAATCAGGCTCCCTTAGCACATGTACATTAGCACGAAGTTTGTTGTCTGCTTTAGTGCTCCAAAAGTGATCCAGAAGAAATGTGCATATGGAGTTTCATTCTCTTGTCATAGCTGAAATTTCCTAGGATACTTCCTTTGGCATGGACAGAGATACTGTCAATCTCTGTTTTCCTCATGCTATACTTGTGATCTTTAACTTTTCAGTAACTTCAACACTTCCTGGTTGTTGGTCCAGAGTTCTAGAAAGCACTGACTGTCCAGACACCACCTTTCACTGGGTACCACACTGGGGCATTTCTCTACTTATCAATTTACTACCCGGCATGACTTGTTTATTGCAATAAAAGTTACATGGTGTTGTCTTAATATAAAAGTGAAAACTTAGGTTTGTACAGAAACCTAAATAGTTTTGTTCTAAGATAAGAAACAGTAGGAATGTTTTATCTTCAAGTAGGAAACTTTCCCCAAATATGAAAGTTAACAAAAATATTTATTTAATTGGAATGCAATTGTTATTTTGTATCCTCTACTCACCACTCTATAATTATTACTTATGTTATTAAATGCACATTTGTCTATTCTTCAAGATCTGTTGCTAGCCTTTTTCCATAAACTGAACTCTCTCTATGGAAAAGCTTTCCATTCTTAGCTTGCAACTAGCTGGATATATGACAGATTGTATGGAGCAACGTCTGTACCACTGGGAACTACACTTCCTTCAAACTGTGGAGCATCATCTATGGTTCTTCTGTTCAGGGTGACTCTGCAGCTGCTTCTGACTGCTCTTGTTGCCACACTCACCACCTGCTTTGTTCTCCTACCATTTTCTATTTTATTTTTTATCAAATGTTTCCAGATGACAATATTGGGTGGGGCCAGGAAGAGAAATGTTTTGATGTAAGTGTTCAAAACTCCACTCCCTATATGACAGCCACTTCCCCTCACCCAGCATGTCCTTTGATACCTCTGTCACTCCCCAGTGGCAAGTCTCATCCACATTCAGTCCAAGCTTCGGTTAGCTTCCATAGAATCAGATAGTTACCGACTGCACAGAATGTGAACATCCACAATTTGCTTTATTAAGTCTGACCATTGCAGCAAGGACTTTTTTGAAACAAACATAAATTCCTTGAGAGTAAATCACTAAACAATGTTCAGTAATAGAGGAGACACTAAGTAAATACATGGCCTAATAAAGATGTCTTGATTTACCCTCTGACAAGGTACAATCCTTCTTAGTATTTCCTCTGACAGGGATAAGGTTAGCTTGTGTCTTGTGTGAAAAAGGAATGTTTTAACTTCAACTAGTAGGCTTTCCACAATGGTGAAGAAAGTAACACAAATATTAACTATCCCATTAGTGGAATTGTAACTTTGTATCCTCTACAGACACATTATATTTCTTAAATAAGTTATCAAATGCAGATTTGTCTTCTCTCCAAGTTCAGCGGTTAGCCTTTTTCTTAAAACTGAACTCTGGCTATGGAAAGGCTTTTTATTCATGGAGAGCTTGAATTTAGCAGGAAGTGTGACAGACTGTATGAAGCAACCCTTGTGCCACTGTTGGCCCTCCCTCCTCCTGGGGCTCTGAAACATGATATATGGTGGCAGAAGCTCATGAATGGCATACAAATGATGGAGTAATTGCTACTGAGAATAATTCTAATGATATGTAGAATGAAAGTAAACAAGGCTAAGTCATTTTGAAAAGAATAAAGAAGTAAATTAAATAAGAATGCATTACAAATATGGTAGATTCTAATCTTTCATATCTAACATTATTGTTTCACCAAGAATACAATGCTAATTGCAAAAAACTCATGTACACATAAAAAGTATTATCTGATTTTTCCAGGAAAAAAATCCGAGTATAAATTCTATCATAGTCAATTTTCTTATTTTAATTATAATTAAAGTCTTGGTCATCTCATTTATTAGCTCCCTAATTTACATATGTAAATCAAAGAAACATTTTCAGTAAACCATTACAGTTTATAAATGTAAGGTGCCACTATTGAGAAAATATATTCCTCCTCCACGAGTGGATTTTTCCCATCTCCCATCAACTAATGACACAGCCATATACACTTGTTGAATTTTATTAGTAAGTAATACACTGCTACAAACACTAATTCTCTTCTCCATGTCCATGTTGATTTTGTGAATATGTGTGAGTTGGTTAGAATGCATCAGCCTTATCTCTAACATTCAACAGCAAGATGAGCTAGAGATCACATTTATATGAATGATTGACTCTGACAATTAGCAAATCATTTTAAGTAACTTGTTAAAATCTCAAATATTTTATTATCTAAAATTAAATTCTATGGTCACACATTTCTGTAATGAAAGTATTTTTTGTATTATTAATATACACCTTCAGGAGAAAATAAATTTTACCTTTTACTCTTCCTGCTCTGACCACCTCTGTACTTTCTTTTTCTCAGCCTAGCCTGACTACATCTGAGATGTTGGGATAATTTTATTAGAGTAGGAGCATATATTATACAACATAAATACCATATTTATTTTAAATGTAAAAGTATCAAACCTAAGAATTCACAAAAAAATTGTTTTGCACAATTTAACTTGAGATTTTAGTTGCTCATACACAACACATGGTTGATTTATGATATAACCTAAGTTTAATTTTAATTGCCAAGGTTCAGTATACATTTATACATCTTAAGGCATTTAGGCATTGTGTTTTAAGTTTTAGGAATTATGGCGTTTGAGAAAACTGAGTCAACACATTTGCATCACTTTGTGTACCATTCCCTGTAAGGCCCGCAAAAGTACTCAAGAATCAAACATATTAACGTTTGTATAAGAGAAATGGTTATTCCCTTTAAGGGTGAAGGGTACATGAATGCAGACTGAAACAGCATCTCTCAATTAAGTCTTTATTGCATCAGATATAGATTTACATACCAATCTTATTTTAAAAAGTCTTGCTTAATTGAGCTTTTTGAATTTCAGATAAAATAATTTGAATCTGTCTTAATTATTATTTTGAAAATACTGTACTGAATAAACAGCCCAGGTGGGATACATAGCATCATAATAAACAAAAAAAAATACAATACAAAGTGATCTTCTGCCTATTATAGGGCATATGTGACTTAGATTTGGAGAGTAGAAAGCATCTTGCAGTTGAAAAGGGTTGCTTTGTTAAGTTGATTTTTTTTTTTTAAGTAGACAGTGGGTACAGACTAAGTATTGACATAACTTGGCTTTTTAGCAATTTTGTGAGATATTCAGTGTGACTTGATAAACCATCAGAGGATAACAAGTGGCACATATTAGTAACATCTCACTGGCTATAGCATAGAAAATTTCACAATAGACCACAGGAAGGAAGTATTCAAAATTATCTGTAGCAAAAGATTGTGGGTGGTCTATATTAGAAAAGCTGGCAATGTAGAACTTATGTGTGCACAGATTTATGAGCTCTTAATGAGTTAGAATAGGCAGGTGTTAGCAATTGGATATTTGAGAAAGTGGAGTAGGAAAGAGATGTTAACACCTATGTCCTGGATGTGATTTGATAAGCTAAGAGAATAGTAATGCCATTTACTGATAGAAAAAAATGAACCCGTTTGAGCAGATTGTCTTTAAGAAACATATGGGACACCAAATAAAAAATTGTAATGGGGAGTTGGATACATATGTCCAGAATTTGGAATCATCTGAAAGCATACATGTGTTGCTACAGAAGTAACAATGAAAAACAGTCATAGAAAGTAATGTCCCAGAATGGAAACTTTTTAAAAAAGTTAATGTTATCATGGCAGACAATATTAAGTTATCCAAAAGCAATCCATAGCCACTAAGTAGTTAGTTTAATCAGTATGTAAGAAGAGTTTTTTCTTTTTTATTTATTATTACTATTATTTGTGTGTGTGTGTGTGTGTGTGTGTGTGCATTGTATGTAAGAGGAATTCTCGCAGTCACCCAGGCAGGAGTGCAGGAGTGGAATCGTGGCTCACTGAAACCTCCGCCTCCTGGCTTCAAACAATTCTCTGCATCAGCCTCCTGAGTAGCTGGAATTAAAAGTGACCGCCACCATGCCTAGCTAATTTTTGTATTTTTAGAAGAGATGGGGTTTCGCAATCGTGGCCAGACTGGTTTCAAGAAAAATGATAATTTTAAAGAACTATGTTTATGCTAAACACAGATCTTGAGCATTCTTCTAGAATTCTTAGTTGCATCATCTGCAGTAAAATAAACCTAAGAACTGCACCAGAATTAGTGTTCCAACTCTGCCAGGAGATTCAAAGTTTTACTGTTATAGGATTCTAGAAACAATCATACTATATATCGGGAAGCTCTATACACACATACCCACACAAAAACACACAATTTTCACTCAATAGACATTATAATAAGCACAATGAAAACCTGATAATAAAATAGTTATTATGAAGCTGTAGAACACAATAATTAAAGGCAAAAGTTAATTTTAAATTTCAAACAACTGAATATTAAATTTTAGCAATTAAATTTTTCTAATTGTTCTTTGGTCCACCATCATAGATTTCAAGCAGATAATAAATGTTGTATGAAAGACATTGAGTTCCTATCGATGGAAATTAATTTATACCATTTTAAAAATTGTTTGTAGTCATATATTGTTTACTATGTAACTTCTTGTATTTGCTTAAAGTAAAGCTAAATCACGTCTTAGTCTCATCTCATCCAGGGAGGTGATTACAGTAAAGGTATACACGTTGGGTTAATGTGGAAAATAGTCGATGTGGATTAATGTGGGTTTCATGTATAAATTTATTATTCTCTTTATTAAGATAAGCTTGAAATGTTTTGTCTAATGAACATTTAGTCTATTCAGTAGGCAGTATTCAACAGATATATATCAGCATCTGCTGAGTACCAACACTGTTCAAGGCAGCAGATAATAATATAGGCAAAGATCTTATTAATCCAAATTTCACAAGAAAACTTTTGATACTATTAATAATGTGGCAAAGGACATGATTTTCACTTTATGAAATTTTTTAAGAGAATAAGATAATGAAATGTGCACTGTTTAAGTGTTACAAGAAGCCTATCCATGTTATTCTTTACCTGAAATTAGATTATAAAAATTACCTTTTTCAAAAGAAATTTATATTATAAATGTTCCTATGGCAAAAAGAAAAAAAACCTGGCCTCTGACTTGGAATAAAATATTATTTTATTAAGTAAGATACATGGTAGAAAGAAAAAAACTATTTTATTTATCTGTCATGTTAATGTCAAAAAAGACAGAAGTCTTTTGTGTGGGATTTTTAATTTTGACTTCTAAGAACAGTAAACAGTTGGCAGTTTAAATATGTTGCATCTTAGCCCACTCTGAAAGAAAATGACTGATCATTAGCAAATCAGGCAAATTTTATTGTTGCCATTGAAAATTGCTTTACTCATCATGTGTGTGTTCATTTACTATCAGAATTGAAATCAATTTTGTACTGCCAATTAATATTGCTGTTCTATTATCATGAGATTCTTGCTTTACATTCTAAAATGTTGTCTCTGAAAAATGAGTGGACACCAAGCAAGTTTTGCTTTTTCTTTAAAAAGATAGTCATAAAATGCTACTCGTATTTAGTAAAAATAATGAGGTGAGTGGGACATGGTGGTGCATTTCTCTAATCTCAAGTAGTTGGAAGGCTGAGGCAGGAGTATTCCTTGAACCCTGGAGTGTGAGGCCTCATTGAGTTATGACCTATCATCTTGTCACTGTGGTCCAGCCTGGGCCATGGAGCATAATCCTAAGTATAGAACAAAAAATCAAACTATGAAAAGTAATATAGCATTACAGCTTTTAATTTGTTTGCAGTAATGCATGGATAGTATATTTAGCCAAAACATTTTAAATTGGTAATACACCAAGAGGTCAGACGTTTGGGACAGATTGCTAGCTAGCTCCTCAACTGGCTAAATCTGTAAGAATTGGCAAATTATTTATCCTAACAGCAATTGATTTTTTATTTGTTACATTGATTTACTAATGCTACCCGCTTAGGAAACTAACTCTGATATTAATTACATTACCTCAATAACTTGTTCTTAATGGCACATATTAGACAGTAAAATATTAGCTACTACTAATATTATAAGTTATTTTCATCTGCTTATTTTTAAAGCTCATAGTGCACACGATAAAATTCCAGAAGACCGAGAATGGCTGTTAGATACAATAGAATGCTCTAAGAGTCACTATCAAAAATGAGCATATCAGTGCATAAAATGTATGGTAGGTTTATTTGGCAGTCATTTCATTGTCTATCATACTGTTTTTTCTTATAATTTTGTAGAAGCCTATGTCAGAATTAAGCACTTTTTTAGAAGAGAATAATCATGGATGACTGAAATTAACATTTTAAGCTGATACTGAAAATTATTCTAAATTCTATTACATTTATATTTGTATTTTCTTTCAAAGGCTAATGGAAGTATTAAAAAGAAAATGGATACTTCCCTGCCAGAGAAAATACCATGATCACGAAGGTGGCTTTCCAAGGGAAAAGCCGATCTATGGCACTCTAGATGTGCTGACACATGAGATTTCCCCGAATGTGGGAAACTCAGCTGCATAATTTGCAGAAGTGAAGGACTGTGTTTGTGCTTTCACATGGGAAAAAAAAAAGAGAGAAAAGAAAATTGAGTCATTTAGTGGATATAGAAAATGGAAAGAAAACCATATACTGGAAACAATTCTATATGCCTACAAAAATTGGTGACCTCCAGTACAAAACAATAAAACATCAAATGGTTATTTCTTAGAAAGATCACATAGTGCTAGGATGACTCTTGCAAATGCTTGAGAAATTTGTCCAGATGAGGTGTCTGGGGGAAGCCTCCAAAAGGCAGCAGATAAATGTGGGAAAAAGAAAAGTAATTTTTAAATGCATAAGCCAATGTTTGTGTATTAATATTGCCCTTAAAAATATTTATTTTGTGAAATGATTAGAATTGGTTTGTTTGTTCTTAAAAAGTAGTTTCCTTTTGGAAGCAACTTGTGTGAAATGGCCTAAAAATTATGTAGCTAAAATAATTCAGATTTTTTCCTAAATTCTAAATCATTTGCAGGAATTGTAAAAATGTTATACATATCAGCTTTCTTGCATTTCTTAAGAGTTTATTCTAATGAAGAAAATAAAATATAAGGTATAAAGTTACTTTTATAATCAAACTGTCAATCTTTTTAAATATTTATAATTTGGAGACAGTTGACCACGATGTTTAGATGGGCATAAGACCTCCCCAACAGAAGATGCTCCATTATATCCTCATTCAACAGGTGCTATGTATCAACAGGCTAAATAATAATAACAATTTTCTTTTTGAAAACTCATTTTGATGATTTACTTATATTGTCTTCAATTATTATTTTATTACATATTTTGTAACGCATCAGCTGTGACTGAAAATTTAAAAAAAAAATTTCTAGGACAGCTTTGGCAAGATGATTGGAAGAAGAATAGTTTAAGTAGGGTCATGTTTTATTTTACCCTTGTGATATTTTCTTTGTAATTAGGTACAACCTTGTCCTAGTTCATAAAAATGTGTGATATTTCAGTAAGAGCATAAAGTAATTTATTTAGTCTTTCTCAAATTCCAGTGGCAGTAAAACTTAACAATTTTACCAACTTTAATACAAAATTTACTGTAAAAAACAAATACTGAGCAAAATATATATAGAATCAATTTATGAGCTCTTCTAATTTAAAACAAATATTTGTGTTAAAATATTCTGGGAAGATTAGCCACAATGTGAGTAATGCAGTTTTCTTTTCTCTTTTCTCTTTTCTTCCCTCTTTTCTTCCTTTCCCTTTCCATTTCTGTTCCTTTCTTTCTTTTTCTTTCTGTCTTTCCTTCTTTCCTTCCTTCTTTCTTTCTTTTTCTTTCTTTCTTTCTTTCTTTCTTTCTTTCTTTCTTTCTTTCTTTCTTTCTTTCTTTCTTTCTTTCTTTCTTTCTTTCTCCCTTTCTTCTTTTCTTTTGTTTGCACTTTTGATAGAGTTTCACATTGTTGCCCGGGCTGGAGTGTAATGGTTGTGATCTTGGCTCACTATGACTTCCACCTGCGGAGTTCAAGTGATTCTCCTGTCTCATCCTCCGAAGTAGCTGGGATTACAGGCATGCATCTGTATTTTTGGTAGAGACCGTGTTTCACTGTGTTAGCCAGGGTGGTCTGGATCTCCTGAACTCACAATCCACCCACCTCGGTCTCTCAAAGTCCTGGGATTACAGGTGCTGAGTCATTGCACCAGGCCAGGTTAATCATTTAAAGCCTGTCTTGTGCTGTAACATATAGCATGACTTCTCATCAAGTTCATGTAGCCAAGGGATGAAATTACCTAAATTACAGCAGTTGCCCAGAATAACAGCTGTATTGCTCAGAAACCTTATTTTTTATCACCAGAAACAATACAAAGTGGGGAAAAATGTAAAAACAAGTAGATTTTCATGGTACACGTTCTTCTCATTTAATGTTTAATAGTTTAATTTCTTGTTGAGATAAAGATTATGGACATATTTTTAATAGAATGTCTGAAATATTAAAACCAATATAAACAATTTTCATATGTCACAATGTGTGGAGCATAGTAGATTACATTTTTGTGCTTGGGGCACTTTTGTGGTAGAATTTATTAAGTGATGCTTCTAAAATTTGGTTTCATCTAATCCCAGTGAAGTGCATATTATCAGAATCCACAGTACCTTCAAGTACCTTTGCGCCAAGATTTCTGACTGCTTTGCTAGCCAGTCACAATTTTCCTTGAAATCAGTAAGTCTCCTAGTTTATTTCTATATTATTTTAAAGCTTTTGTTGTTAGATGTAGGGTTTACTGAAGATACAAGCACCTTCTCATTTTAAATAATTCATATAATTTTTTATTTGATTTAATATCTCAATGCCCATTGTGGGAAACAATACAATATGAAGTGTGTTGCATAGCTTGAGGAACAGCAATTTGTTCAGATTGGTTAGAATATACTATGTTTTTAATTTTTTATAGTACATAAGCAGTAGCATCAACCACTATGAATGCAAAATACAATCTACATTTGTCAAGACCTATAAATATACCATCAGGTCTACTGATATTGGTACATTGTAATCCAACTATGTTATGGCCCTTCCTATTTGGCCTATTGCTGTTTGCAGTCTATGTTTCTCTTCTGGCCTAGACTTTGATTCTGGAATTTCTGTTCCTTAGAGAGTGTAAGAGAAATATGTGTAGATTAATCTTATCTCTGCATTACTGCAGCATCTCTATAAGTTTGCTACCTCAAGTGATTGCATCATATTGTCCAGGTTCTAATAACCTCCCAATCATCCTGGAGAGGATTCTTCAAATGGAAGCCAACATATCCTTCTTTAATGTACCACTTAAATTATTACTATTAAGCAGATTCCAGGATGTGACTCAGCCTATTGAAAGTCCATGTGTCACATACTGCTATCTGCTTGAAAGTCCAGTTTTCTATTGTTCAAATGGCCAGAATATTGACTACTACTTACTACTAATGAATTCAAATATTTGCCTCTATAAATTAATGGTTTAATGTTTTTAATCATTCATTTAAAAAAAACAGCATGCAGTTTAATCATTGAGCTAATTTGCTCATTCCATCTTCAATTTGTCTTTACATTTCTGTTCTCTATGAAAGCCTGCCAATAGGACATTGTTCATCCACCTTGAAACTTCCATTCATCAACCAAGCATGTTGTTGTTGTTAATCAGGAGCTTTTTAAAGGGCATTGCCCATCTAAGAGTGGGATCCAGTAATCCTGAGGTGGTTCCAAACTTGATGCTAGAAACTACCAGACTACTTGCTCTTGAACAGGATGAGCATCTCCTTCCCTGGTAACATTTTACTCTATAAGGCCATCTTTTATGGCATTTTTGAAGTCTTCTGAGCACTTCCTCATTAGATTATTTCCTTAATTTGCCCAACACATTATAGGTGTTGCAAGATTTATAATTATTATATGGTCTTCAGTCAAAGAAGCAGTCTCAACACCAAGGCAAGACAAGCTAGTAATTATCTATCCAATGGTGCATATTGTTTCATGGCATCCAGGAGTGCCCTGGACCACAATTTCCAGCTCATGCTGAAGCATGTGTGGGCTTTCTGCCATGACCTCCATCTGCCCAAGAACATGTTGAAAGTACTTCTAAAACCAGAATTTGGATCACAAAGACCCAATGTGTACAGAGAAAGAGCATTTTACCATTCAGAAGTGGTCAGATGTAGTGAAATTTCTTATTTAAATATACCATAATTTATTGGTTTTTAAATTAGTAAATTATAATTTTACATATTTACAAAGTAGAACTATCATTTTTATGCATGCACACAATGAGTTATGATCAAATTTTTAAATAGCATATTGGTAATTGCTATATTAATAATTTGGGACATTTATGACATATTTGTTTAAACAACTTTCCACATCTAAACTTCTAGTTATTTTGAAATCTATAATAAATTATTCATATCAATATTCTCCTTCCTATACAATCAAACTTTAGATCCTATTCCTTCTAACTGTATTTTTACCCATCAACTCACTCACTTATTTGTTTGCTCAATATCTTTCACAGCCTATGATAATCTGTCATTCTATTCTCTACCTCCATGAGATCAACTTTGTTATTTCTCACATATGAATAAAAACACGCAATCCTTGTCTTTTATGTTACCTTTGACTTAACATAAGTCCCTTATATGAAGCCTTTTTCTGAGTAATGTTTAGTTATTATATTGAGGTTTTTATAAAACTGAAATAGTCACTTACTTAAAATTTACCTTAACTGTTACCAAAATTCCTTGGGTATATAGGACTGTAGTTTGTAAACAGCTAAATGAACAAAGATGTCTTGAAGCCATCTTAGGACACTAACATTGTGCTGTTTTCTATCTCCTGTCTTACTTAAAGACCAAAAGAAATCAGTAATGCACTAATTTAAATTTATAAATACAAGGGCAGAAGTTACAACAAATACCAAAAGTTAATGAATAAAATGATATACTGTTTATACTCCTCATTTTAAAAGCACTTAATTTATTTTTTAATTTTTATGATTATTGCTTATTTCAAACATGGGCTATTATAACTGAGTTGACATAAAAGTTATTATAAAAGAGCAATAAAATAATAATATACACTGGACGTAATATAGTAAAGTTTGGTCAAGTTGGCAGGAGTAAAGACAAGTGAGTCTTCTGCCATGAGTAACTTTGGGGAAATAAGTACATTTTGAGGAACAAGTTACTTAGTCTTTCTAGGATTCAGTATTTTCTTTTGAGAATAATGCATTTTCCAAATAACATAAGATTATTTACATGATTAAATCAGAATTATTAACACTCAATAAATGTACCTATTAACCTCAGGTGTGGATGGAAGGCGAGCATAGACAGAACCTCCAAAAGTCAAAGCATGGTTATAGCCATAAAGCAAAATACAGTTTGTATTTCAAGTATCTAAGACACTTCTGCATGCTTTTAATTGTGTCTTAGGTTTGTGACAAAGAAAGAAACAATACCCACTTCCTGCTTTGGAGAAGCTGATTGCATAGACAAAGGGAATTGAACAATGAGAACACATGGACACTGGAAGGGGAACATCACACTCTGGGGACTGTTGTGGGGTGGGGGAAGGGGGAAGGGATAGCATTAGGAGATATACCTAATGCTAAATTTTGAGTTAATGGGTGCAGCACACCAGCATGACACATGTATACATATGTAATTAACGTCCACATTGTGCACAAGTACCCTAAAATTTAAAGTATAATAATAAAAAAAAAGAAAAAGAAACAAGGCAGATATACGTGCCACAGTACGTTGCCAAGACAACATAAAGCACAAGCAACCAAGTCCAAAAGTAAGATATCTAATTTGCAATTTTATATTCTGCCTATTTCATTTGCTTCTTGCTGGTATGACTAAACATCGCTATATGTGTTAAATTCAACACCCTACGGGTCATACGGGATATAGTACAAGAACTTACATTACAATTTTTCTTCCAATAGTGGCTGTTAACCAAGTATTGGTGAACATCCCATATGAAGACTAATAAAAGTAAAGCTACCACGACTGTGATGCTTGGATGATATAATTTACTGGATCTAGCAAAGAGAAAGAAAGTGTGCATTTTGTAATCCTATAAATGATAAGTGATGAGAAACTAGTAGCTGAAAGACACATGATTTCTGCCCACTTAAAGGAAAAAAATGAAGAAATTGTAGGAGAACCATTTACGACACTTAAAATATTCTAATTTTTAAATTTAGTTTGTATCAATATCTATACAGAAAAGTAAAAAAAAATCATAACTATAATAAAGAGTTTCAGTATAAACATTACCAAAATTTAGATATCCCATATTCTCTGATTTGGAGGTGTATCTTAAATAGGTCACCTGCCACTATGATCTAACTTTTTTACCGCTTTATTTTCAAATGAATACTTTTCATAGGCAGTTTGATGATAATTCTTAACTAATATTTTTTACAAGTTCCCATAACATAATTTGAAGTAGAAATTGGTTTCTTTAGCAGAAAAAGCTCTCATTTGAGAAAAATATAGAGAGAATTTTTAAAAAGCACAGCTTATGAAACAGATAAAATAAATATGTCAGTCATAGTATCTCAGAGATTTTAGCCATATTATGAAGAAGAACTTCCGGCATAATTCTTTTAAAGTACAGTAATTTCTGAGAGAAAGCAGTAGCTGCTATCCGAATCTTCAAAGTAATAGTAATTAATAATTAGAATTTACCTAATTTTTCTGCTTCTCATCTTTGAAAAATCATTGTCTATATTTTTACCTATGCATTCAATTGCAAGAATACTGTTTCTGGTGGAAACTATTTATATATATAATATATATATATAAGACTATACATATAAAATAATAAACTATCTACATTATATATAGTTACATATATTATTTATAACTATATATAATATATAAAACTATATATAATATATTATATATAGATATGTATATATAATTTATATAATATATGATAGATGCTTATATATTATATATAATATGCATATATATGTGGCTGTTGGATCACAGAATTCATATGACAAGTAGCACCAGTGTTTTTGAGTCCCACAAGTTTTTCTGGTGGGTGAGATATAAGAGGGAGCAGATATTCCCACTCAAAAAGTGCTCACAACCTGGGATAAGAAGGAAAAATAATGCTCGTAGTAAGAAAATAATTCTGTTCACTTTCCTTTCCATCAAGTGACAAATTAATATTAACAACAACTCATTTATCAATACAGCCATTTTGGAAGGAATATTTTAAATTTTGATATTAACAACAATTCAAGTGACTATACCGATATTTAACTACAGAACCCCTAGGTCCATATTTTAATGACATTATATCTGTTTGTTTTTTTAAAAAATGTTTTGTTTAGAAAATAATAATAATTACAATAAAAGAAAAAAAAATATCTTTTGATTATATACATTTACTATGTCAATGCAACTGTAAATAAATTAACAAAATATGTGTTTTTATAAAGGAAACTCTTCTTTCTACATAGATCCCTCAAGACAAATAAAGATCTGACCTTTTAAGCAGTGAGTTTGTCTAGAAACTTCTGCAATTTGCTAGAAAATACACTCACACAGATAAAAACATAAACAAATACAATTTCACCATTTTCCAATTAAATATCTGTACAGAATGTGTTGTTAATTGTATTCTTAACCCCCAGTTTTCTCTTGAAATGAACTAAATTTTATCATTTGTTAATTTACTTATATGACTTCCCACCCTGAGTTTCAGTTCTGTGTAAGATTTGAACATTACTACTTACTTAGTTGGACAGAGGGGGACATTTAGAAGTAATACAATTCACTCAAAATTTCTCTTCTCACATTATGATTTTTAAAGCCATACTTCTCTTAGACTTTAAATAAAATAACGTTAAGCAACTTCAAGGCTTGGTTTATTCAAATATTTCTCATGAATACATTTTAAATATAAACACTTTGTACCCTTAAATTCGGCTTCTTTTTACACTAAGCTTTCAGTATTTTTCAACATATGATTCAATAAAACTCAGTTTAGTGACCAACACCAAGTATAAGGGAACACTTAAGAAATGCATATATTTTAAATTTAATATTGTCTGACATAAATGATTTAAATATATACCTGATGGCTACAAAATATTAAACTAGTTGATCGAAAACAAACAAAACAAAAATGAGATAATTTTTTTCTAAATGAAAATAGACTTTCAAAGTAAACTACTATTAATGAGCAAAAACAGCTTTATAATTTAAAAACTCACTAGATATTGCTTTGTCTATGTAATATATTGCATTCAATTTCAGGAGTTTTAGACCAGGCTATCCAACATGGCAAAACTCAGTGTGTATTAAAAATGTCAAAAAAAAGAAAAAAAAAAAACACTGCCAATTGGGCTGGCAGGTGCCTGAGGTCCCAGCTACTCAGGAGGCTGACTCAGGAGAATTGCTCAAACCCGAGAGGCAGAGGTTGCAGTGAACTGATATCCTGCCACTCCAGGTTGAGCAACAGAGCAAGATTTAATCACATCCCAATCACATGCCAAAAATAAAAAAAATAAAATAAGAAAAGATCAAATTAACTGTGAATGCATTAGTTATTGTTTATGCAGGTTCACCTGAGCAAAGAGAAAAATCCATGTACTGATCGAACTTACATTTTCACTTTAGTGGAAAGTAATGACAACATCTAGTGATTTTATTTTTATGTAAGAAGGATAAGGATTTTGGGTTCATTTATAAGCAGGTGAATAGTATAAGCTCAAAGGAGATTTGAGCAAACTTCTTGAAACAACAAGGAGCACAAAACCGCTGAAGTCATAGTATATACTGAGGCTCTGAACAAGAAAGAGGACGGTAGAAGAAGATATGCAAAAGAGAATGAGAAGAAAATAATATATGGTTGTTTGTTACATTATAAAGACCATGGTTTTAACTTAGGAAAAAGGGAAGCTGCTATTGAATGCTCATAGGTGGAGTTACTTTTTAAGGTAAGGGCAACATTCTATATTTAAATAATAGTGATAGTTGCATAACATTGGGAATATCCTGCAAATCACTGAATGTGTACTTTAAAATGGTTAATTTTATAGTATCTGAGATATACTTCACCTAGTTGTAATAGTGGTAATAGTGTAATACTTGTAATAGTGGAAGGTGGGAGATCAGTAAAGAGGCTGAATTAATCAGATGAGAAATGTGGATAACCTGTATCTGGGTGACAGCAGGAAAAATAGGGAAAAGTTGTTAGGTTCCGGACCTCTTTTAAAAAGAAAACATGCAGAATTTGAGGATTAATAGAAATGAGGAGATGAAAAGAAAAGTGTCAAGAATGATCTTACAGTTTTAGGCCTTTGCAACAGGATGTAATTACTATCAGGTGAAATGTGATACACTTGGGGGAAGTTGTTTGGAAGGAGCATCTGAATTCAGTGCATAGCCTTGAGATCAAATTGCCTGTTAAACATGAGTATGTGCAACACAGTCATATATGATTTGGTCTTTGGTAAGAGGCTGGCTGGAGATAACCATTTGGGATTCATAGTACCATTCAGAAATCCATCTTACAGGAAGAGATAACTGGGAGATTGAGAGCAAATTCATCAGGAATAGCTCAAGGAAGAGGGTGACTAAGAAGTAACTTATATTTGGCCAGGCCTGGTGGATTGCACCTCCAATGCTAGCACTTTGGGAGCCTGAGGCAGGCAGATGGCTGGATCCTAGAAACTCCAGTGCAGACTGGGATACATGGGAGAGACTCCGTTTCTACCAAAATTAGATAGACTGGGTGGCATGTAGTCACAGTCAACCAGGAGGCTGATGTGGAAATATCACCTGAGCATGGGAGTTTGAGGCTGCAGTGAGTTCTTGATCACACCACTGCACTCAAGCTTGGACAACAGAGACAGACCATGTCTCAGTAAACAAACAAACAACAAAGACAAGAAATTAAAAATTATATATATTATATTTGACAAAAAAAGGTGATTATTTTAAGTATAGTGTATCTGGTAGACTGTTGGGGAAGAGGGCCTGACTGGTAAGGTAAGTGGAATTTTTAAATGAGAGCATATTATCAAAGGAAAAAATATTCACCTGAAATTCAATGTAACCTTTTAAATTTAGCAGTTAGGGTGTCACTCATGGCCTTTGAGAAAGGACTGTGACTTCATTGTTGTGGGATAAAACCTGAGACAGAATACAAACTGATGGAAATAAAATAGCTAATAGAATTTCTCTGTTAAAATTAAAAGTAGAGAAAAATGTCAGTACCAAAAGAGACAGTTTCTGTTGTGGATCGTAAAATATGGAGTTTTTATATATGTGTGATAAAGAAATCAGGGCAGTGAAGAAGAGAATAAAAGAAATTACACTAAAGAGGAAAAAATCAATCACATTGATTGATTGGGTCCAGGAGGATGTATTTTAAAATGTGATAAAGGTTTTGTCTTTGAATAAATACATGCATGTATTTAAAGGTGTGATTTAGATCAGAATAACAAACAACAGAAGTTGAGGAATTTAATACTCTACTCTAAAACTTAACAAATTGGAGGAAAGGATGTTTATGGTAAGTTATGAGAATAAAAGCAATGCAAAGAAAGTTCAGGAAATGAACATCTTATCAAATAAAAATAAAATAGATAACTTCTTGATTCTTCCCTCCCAATTTTTTAAACTACTACGTCTATTTTTCCCATTGATATTTTAACAAATGACCAGCATCTTCTGGGGAAATATCATGTTCTCTCTCTAATAATTTGCGTTGTACTCTTACACATTTCTTGTCTTTTTATTATATTAACAGAATTTTTAGTCAGAAAAGTTTTCTGCCTAAATTCCATTCCAATATTTACTTGAATTAAAAGTACTGTTGCCTTTTGTCTTCCTTCCTATTCATTTTTGTTGAATGTTTCTTTCCAACCATAATGACTAATTGACCTTCACAATATATCATTAATTTCTCTGATAGTTTGTCTAGAAAGAACCTATTATGACCTGCTTCACATGGCCCCACAACAAAACAGAATTTACATCTTCTATAACCATGCTAAGTCCAGATTTCCATTCTATTTAAATTGAAACTTTACTTGATTAAAAACTTCAGCGCATCAAGCCAAGAAACAGTATTTTAAATGCAAAATAACTAACATCTAACAATAAGTGGAACTTAAAGGGCTCACTATTTTGTATTCCTTTCCAAATCAGAAATATCTGCTAGATAGTTTTCTTAGTGTCATGGTTGGATTTGGCTTAGACCTTGTGCCATTTTGTTGTAGTCAATGTCAGCTGCAGACATTGGCTGCAGAGCACAAAAAGAAAACTTATGAGAAATATATCCCTTTCTTCTTACTACTTGAAGAGAGGAGTATCATCTTGCTGTTAAGAGGTAGTTAAGACCTCATAGAAGTTTTATTGTCTATTTCCTTGAAACAATGTTTGCTAAAGAAATAATATGTCAAGATATTTGACATATTGACTAAATTATGTCAAATGCTTTAATTGACTGCATTATGTCAAGTCGTGGTTCAATATTTCCTAAACCAGATATATGTATTTTTATTGTGATTAGTGATCCATATTTACCTTTTTACATTTTCCATGTATAGTGAATTATACAGAATCTTGTTTTCTTCTGTTTGGATTTGTTACGGAAATATACTGGATTCACTGACAAGAAGAGTTTGATTTAGCAGCATGCTGAGAATGGACACCATGTTTGAAGAGACTGATAAACAAATTACAGGAGGAGTTTTATCTTTGGAAGAAAAATTGGTCCTTGGGCACAGACCCCATATGAGCTTTGTTTCCTAATGTTTTCCAGCAAAGACTTTAGAAGAAATAAAGCTGCATTACGTTTTTTGGCATGTTCTTCCTTTAGGACCTACAGTGAGGTAAGTGACACAAATATCTCCCATTCTGTTTCCAACAAGTAAATAGAATACAAATAGTTCACTAACAAGATTAAGGATGGGGTAATCATCATTCCTCTAACTGAAATGCATCCCTGTTCAGTTTTATTTAGCTTTCACAATTTTGAAAATTTTCCTATTTAATTTTTATCAGTCATAAGATGATAGTTTTTAAAAAATGAAAATGGGATTTAGTTAGTGGTTTTTTTCTGCTCCTTTTATTATTATTCTCATTCAGCCTAACGGGCATTCAAAATAGTAATGAAGGATACGAATACAACCTTAAATTAAGGAATGAGGGTAGAGTGAGAGAGAAGAGAGTATGGCTCAAAAATAATCTCACAAGTTTTATTTGCCAACTCATGTGATTTAACATGTTAGTGGTAGATTTTCTAGTCATCCTAAATTTGGAGCTGTGACTTGGAATATCAAAATTAGCTAAACAATTCATTTCCATATGATTTCTGTCTGCTACTATACTGATTTTCATGAGTACTATAAATTTTCTAAGAACTAATTTCATTCAGATATGCCTTTAGACTTCTAACATACTAGAATGTAGAAAATATATACATTTTATAGAATTAAGTGTCACTGGGGATAAGTGTTACTTTTCTTTAAAAGGTAAGTGCAGCATGATTTATAGTCCTTTGGGTATATACCCAGTAATGGGATGGCTGGGTCGAATGGAATTTCTAGTTCTAGATCCCTGAGGAATCGCCACACTGACTTCCACAAGGGTTGAACTAGTTTACAGTCCCACCAACAGTGTAAAAGTGTTCCTATTTCTCCACATCCTCTCCAGCACCTGTTGTTTCCTGACTTTTTAATGATTGCCATTCTAACTGGTGTGAGATGGTATCTCATTGTGGTTTTCATTTGCATTTCTCTGATGGCCAGTGATGATGAGCATCTTTTCATGTGTTTTTTGGCTGCATAAATGTCTTCTTTTGAGAAGTGTCTGTTCATGTCCTTTGCCCGCTTTTTGATGGGGTTGTTTGTTTTTTTCTTGTAAATTTGTTGGAGTTCATTGTAGATTCTGGATATTAGCCCTTTGTCAGATGAGTAGGTTGCGAAAATTTTCTCCCATTTTGTAGGTTGCCTGTTCACTCTGATGGTAGTTTCCTTTGCTGTGCAGAAGCTCTTGAGTTTAATTAGATCCCATTTGTCAATTTTGGCTTTTGTTGCCATTGCTTTTGGTGTTTTAGACATGAAGTCCTTGCCCATGCCTATGTCCTGAATGGTAATGCCTAGGTTTTCTTCTAGGGTTTTTATGGTTTTAGGTCTAACATTTAAGTCTTTAATCCATCTTGAATTGATTTTTGTATAAGGTGTAAGGAAGGGATCCAGTTTCAGCTTTCTACATATGGCTAGCCAGTTTTCCCAGCACCATTTATTAAATAGGGAATCCTTTCCCCATTTCTTGTTTTTGTCAGGTTTGTCAAAGATCAGATACTTGTAGATATTTGGCATTATTTCTGACGGCTCTGTTCTGTTCCATTGATCTATATCTCTGTTTTGGTACCAGTACCATGCTGTTTTGGTTACTGTAGCCTTGTAGTATAGTTTGAAGTCAGGTAGTGTGATGCCTCCAGCTTTGTTCTTTTGGCTTAGGATTGACTTGGCGATGCGGGCTCTTTTTTGGTTTCATATGAACTTTAAAGTAGTTTTTTCCAATTCTGTGAAGAAAGTCATTGGTAGCTTGATGGGGATGGCATTGAATCTGTAAATTACGTTGGGAAGGATGGCCATTTTCATGATATCGAATCATGCTGCTATAAAGACACATGCACACGTATGTTTATTGCTGCATTATTCACAATAGCAAAGACTTGGAACCAACCCAAATGTCCAGAAATGATAGACTGGATTAAGAAAATGTGGCACATATACACCATGGAATACTATGCAGCCATAAAAAATGATGAGTTCACGTCCTTTGTAGGGACATGGATGAAATTGGAAATCATCATTCTCAGTAAACTATCGCAAGAACAAAAAACCAAACACCGCATATTCTCACTCATAGGTGGGAATTGAACAATGAGAACACATGGACACAGGAATGGGAACACTTTGGGGACTGTTGTGGGGTGGGTGGAGGGGGGAGGGATAGCATTGGGAGATATACCTAATTCTAGATGACAAGTTGGTGGGTGCAGTGCACCAGCATGGCACATGTATACATATGTAACTTACCTGCACATTGCGCACATGTACCATAAAACCTAAAGTATAATAATGATAATAATAATAATAATAATAAAAGAAAAAAAAAAAAAAAAAGTAAGTGCAGAAGTTTATAAACACTTTCAAAAGTGTGCAATCTCACGATTTAATCTTCTATGCAAATAAAAATTAATAACAGCTAGGGCAATTGGTGACACTAGCAGGGCAATAAACACTCCTGCAAAGCCAAGGAATTAATATCAGTGATAATGCATGAAGTGATTTCGGGCCATACCCTGGAGATAATTTAAGTTTAATTGACTGAGTCTCCTGAAATAAAAGGATTTAGGCAGAAACAAGAAAAAAATGAACAATACATTAGCCAGAAAACTCAACAGATAAATAAAACACCTGAAAATATAAGAATCAATAAATCCTCATGTAGTACAAACACAACTAGTTTTGTTGCTTTAGTTGTTGTTGTTTGGAGACAGTGTCTGTCACCCAGGCTGGAGTGCAGTGGCATGATCTCACTTCCCAGCAACTTTCAACTCCCAGGTCCAAGGGGTTCTCCTGCCTGAGCCTCCCAAATAGCTGGGACTACAGGCACACACCACCAAGCCCAGCTAATTTTTGTGTTTTTAGTAGAGATAGGGTTTCACTATATTGGCCTGGATGGTCTCAAGCTCCTGACCTCGTGATCCACCCACATTGGCCTCCCAAAGTGTTGGGATTACAGGCATATGCCATTGTGCCTGGCAAATTTCTTCTTTGTTACAAGGCTAATTTAAGAAATTTTATATATTTCTTAAATTTCTTGCAATAGTCTGAGCATGGTGGCTCACACCTCTAATCCCAGCACTTTTATAAGCCAAGGCATACAGATCATCTGAGGGTGGCAGTTCGAGGCCAGCTTAGATGACATGGTGAAACCACCCCTACTACAAATACAAAAGTAGCTGGGTGTGGTGACATGCCCCTGTAATCCCAGCTACTTAGGAGTTTGAGGCAGTACAATCACTTGAACCTGGAAGGTAGAGGTTGAAATTCTGTGATGATGAGAAATGCTGAGATATTTATATATAGTGTGTGTGCACACACAGCCACAGACACACACACACACATACACACTACACCTGTTAGCTGTGTATATGTATTCTTTGGTAAACAGAAGATACTTATTTTTAATTGGGTTATTATTTTCTTGTTCTTTTGAATCTGTTTTTCTTTCCTTGTACATTTTGATTAACCCCTTGTCTGATGGACAGTTTGCAAATATTTGCTCTCATTATATTAGTCTGGTGATTTATTTTATTTTATTTCTATATTTTTCTGTAAGTCATTTTTGTAGTATGATGTAACCTCATTTTTTTGTTTGTGTAATTTTTTTGGCTTGTGTTTATGAAGTCTTATCCAAAAAATATTCTTGCCCAGACCAAGGTCATTAAATGTGTTTTGTGATTTATTCTACTAGTTTCACAGATTGGTGTTGTCATTACATCTTTAATTTTAAATGTTTTTAAATATATATTCTTATAGGTCAGGCCTCACTGTATTACCTAGTGCAGTGGCATAAGTGTTTCATTCTATAGTTTGACAGTTAGGCTCAGGTGATCCTCCCTGCTGGGACCCCTCAGTAGCTAAAATTATAGAGGCACACTACTGCACTTGGCTTTTTAATTCATTTGAGTTAATTTTTGTATTCGGTGAGAGATAGGGTTCTAATTATGTTCTTCTGCATATAGTTGTCTTGTTTTCCCAGCACCACTTATTGAAGAGACTGACATTTCCTCATTTTGTTTTCTTGGCACCTCTGCAGAATATCAGTTGACTATACAGGTGTAGATTTATTTTTGCTCATTGTGTTCTATTGTATTGGTTTATAGTATTGTGACATCCCAGTTGTGTGGATTCAATCGCCAACCCCATTGACATCTTCAGGATAGCTTTGGCTATTCACGGTTTTATTTTTGTGATTTCATATTTATTTAGGTCTTTTTTTCAATTTCTGTGAAAAATGCCATTGATGTTTTGATAGAGACTGCACTCAACTTGTGCACTTCTTTGGATCATAAAAACATTTTAACCATATTGCTTTTTCCAGTCAATGAACATAAATATCTTTCCACTTACTTATGTCATTTTAACATTTTGTTAGTGTTTCATAGATTTCAGAATGCAGATTTTTTTATCTCCTTGGTTAAATTTACTCCATTTTATCCCCCATACATATTGTTAATGAGATTGTGGTCTTAACCATTTGTTTTTTGATATGTTGCTGTTAGTGTATGGAAATGCTATGCAACTTTATATGTTGATTTTGTAAACTGAGACTTTACTGACCTTCTGTATTAGTTCTAACTACTTTTTAGTTGTGTGTTTAAGGATTTCCATAGTATGTCATTAGCATATCTGGACAACTTTACTTCTTCCTTTCTAATTTGGGTAGCTTTTCTTACTTTCTTTTGTCTAATTGTTCTGGCTAAAGACTTTTATTGTTACATTAATAGAAGTAGTGAAAATGAACATCCTGGTCTTCCTTTATATCTTCAAAGAAAAGCTTTCAACTTTTAATTCCCTTTGAGTGTGATATTAGCTAAGGCTTTTTATATATGACGTTATCTGGTTATTTGGGTCTATGTCTTTTGTTGTGTTGACTTACAGTTGTTCCACACATAATTTGTTAAGAGATTTTATTGTGAAAACATTGAATTTTGTCAAAATTTTTTTCACTTATTGAAATGACTGCATAGATTTTGTTCTTAAATTTGTTGATATAATGTATGACATTTAATGATTCTAGTGTATTAAACCATTCCTTCATCCCTGTAATCTCACTTGATCACAGTGAATGATTTTCTAAATGGTCATTATAAGTCATTTTCCCAGTATTTTATTGAGGATTTTTATATTATGTTTTTCAAATATAATGGCCCATAGTTTTCTCTTTTTTTCTTGTATCCTTGTCTGGTTTTATAATAAGCATAATGCAATCCCAGTGGAATGAGTTCGAACAGTTCCCATATCTTCCTTTTTGTTTTATGTTTTGACTAGGTTAAAAAAAAAAGTAGCAGTAGTTTCTTTTTGTGGTAGGTAGAATGCAGCAGTGAATACATCAGGTCATGGACTTCTTTTTCATAGTTGACCTTTTATTGCTTATTTGATTTCTTACTATTAATTTGTTTCTGGGTATCAGTGATGGTATCTCTTTTATGGCTCTGATTTCCTTTATTAGGGGCTTTGTTTTTTTTTGTTTCTTTTTTTTGTTTTTTTAATTTTTTTTACTTTTGAGTATAGATTTTTATTTTCTAATTCCTTCATTGAAACATCAAGTTGTGTATTTGATATCTTCTTGTAGTTGAAGGCATTTATTACCATAACTTCCCTCTTAAAACTGCTTCGGTTGAATCTCATAGGTTTTGGTGTGCTGTGTTTCTATTTTTGTCTCAAGAAATATGGTGTTTTCTCTTTAATGTCTTCACTGACTCATTGGTTATTCAGGAGCATTTTTAATTTTGATGTACTTACAAATTACGATTTCAGAAGAGATACTTGATATGACTTTGATTTTTCCAAATTCATTAAGATATGATTTTCTACCTAATGTATGATATATCCTGGAAGATGTCTCATGTATGCAGTGGAGAAAAATGTTTATTCTATAGCTCTTGGATGAATAGTTCAATAACTGTTTTTAGCATTTTCTCTACATGGCATTTTCATCCAATGTTTACTTATTAAATTCTGTCTGCATTATCTATTCATTGCTGAACGTAAGGTGCTGAAGTTTTCCAGTATTATCTTGCATTTTTTTCTTCCTGTGGATCTATTAACATTTGTATTATATATACGCATATATTACTCATATAGATGAATTTCTGTTTTAATATGTTAGGTTTTTCTGCTGCTTAATTCTGTATCCTCTCTTTGTCTTTGATGTTTAGTGGCTTGATAATATTAAATCGTAGGGATATTTTTATTGCAATTGAATGTGATTGTAAGCCTTCGATATTCCTACAGCAGAACATTTATATTTTATTTAAGTTTGAAGGCTTCTGTTATTATTTCTTCAAATAAGCTTTGTACTGTTTTTTTATACTTTTTTTTTTTGAGATAGAGGTTTGCTCTTGTCTCTCAGGTTGGAGTGCAATGGTGGGATTCTGGCTCACTGCAACATCAGCTTCCTCGGTTCCAGTGATTCTCCTGAATTCCAGTGATTCTCCTGACTCAGCTTTCTGAGTAGCTGGGATTACAGATGTCCAACAATACACCCGGTTAATTTTTCTATTATGATAGATAAACCAGTTCACCATATTGTCCAGGCTACTCTCAAACTCCTGACAACATATGATCCACCCACCTTGGCCCCCCAAAGTGCTGAGGATACAGGCATGAGCCATCACACCCAGCTCTACCACACTCTTGAATGCCAGTGTCTGATACATTTGCTCTTTGGAGATTATCCCATTAATCTTATGAATCTTATTTATGTTTTCTCCTCTGACTATACATTTTGAATTGACCTGTCTTTGAGTTTTGCTGCTTGACCACTTCTATAGTCACTGCTGTCAATTGCATTTTTTATTTTGTTGTGTTTTTTTCTTCAAGATTTCTGTTTGTTTTTTCCTCCCATTTTTTTAATCTCACGTGTAAGTTTCTCTGATAAATTTCAGAATTATCTGTGTTTTGATGAAGTTCACTGCATTGTCTTAAAACAAGTATTTTGAATTCTTTGTCAGGCCATGTGTCCATGCCCATCTATTTTGGATCAGTCACCACCAGAGCTTTATTTTGACCACTTGATGATATCATATTTCTCTCATTGATCCTAATGCTTGTGACTATGCATCCATGTCTGGGCAGTGATGTAGGTGCCTAATTCAGTGTTTTAGTTTGTCTTTGTTTGGAAGCTTTCTTCCACAGTAAGGCTGTCCAGAGATTCATGGCAAGGAGAAGAAGGAAATTAAGGTCTTGTAGTCTATGATAGCTTCAGCCCTGGTAGCATGAAGGGAAATATTAATAAGCAGACTTTCATGTCTGGAGTAATTTGACTGACAAAGTTGACTCAGTGCCAAGTTGCACATGCATCACACAGTTGAGCACTGGGTGCACTCAAGGCCTGTAGCTTCCATGGTCTCCGCTCTGACCTTTATTCGGTGCCTGAGGTTACTGTAGTCAATCAGCAGGAATATTGACTGGAACTCAGCTCCATTCTGCTGTGGTCATAGTTTCTTATCTGTTGCCAGCGTTGGTCTACATGATTACCCCTGGGTATCAACCTCATAAAGTGCTGGGGTAAGGGGACAGGCAAATAAAAGTCCCAAGGCAAAATGTACTATGCCTACTTCCTTTGCCCAGGCAAGCCTCGCACCTCCATCTCCTGAAAAATTGAGACTACAGGAAAGTGCCACCATGGCTGGCTAACATTTTTGGTGTTTTGTTGTTGTTTTGTTGGGCTCAAGTGATCTACTCACCTCAGCCTGATAAAGTGCTAGGGTTACAGGTATAAGTCACCACACCCAGTTAAAATTTACTTTCTAAAATTTAACTTTTAGATCATTTCTTTTTATTCAGTCTTATTTCTCATAAATGCAGTTAAGAATGTTATTGCTTTTGAGTTTCTCTTTGGGTATTCCTGAAGGAATAAATGGACTCTTGATATTCATTTTCTAAATGGTGTTAGAAAATGAATAATTACTTTAGATGAGTAAAGACTATTTGGCCTCTTTTTGTTTTCTGGCTTCATTTCATTGTGTATGAAGACTGTGTTATTTTAACCCTCATGTATACATGAAATGAATTTTTACTCTTTCAACTGAATGTAGTAGAAGATTTTTTAAACTGATTATTCAACAACTACATAATTTTGGTTTTCTTCCTTGTGCCTATTAGTCTAATTATTGGAATAACAATGTCAAAATTAAATTAATTTTCTTCTTAAAAACTTTCTGATAAAATTACCTAAATACACACAAACAAAAACATGCCCACACATATCACTTAATTTCTAAAACTTTTAATTTTTCTACTTCTCTAGCACCTTGTATTCCATCATTCAGCAAAATCTGGCAGCACCACTTCCAGAATTTTCTTGGACTCCACAGATTATTTCTGATTTCCTGTTATCACCATTACACTGTAATTTCCTACTTTAAACTCTAACTTTCTGTAAAAAAAGAAACTACCTTTTCAAGATCTAGTTCAGGTAATTTTATTTGTTCTTAATTGAGACTTCTTTCTAGGTGCTCTCACACCTTATAGCATCAGATTTGAATGTTTCTATCCAATTTCCTGTGTTCCAGTTATTTTATTTTGAGGGAATGTGTATATACGTTTATAAATTTGGGTATGTGTGTATTCACTTATTATTTGTTTTTCCCAGGTGTAGTATATGTTTTGCATGCATATATTTACTATATGCCTGATAATGTAAAGATAACAGATTTTTTTTTTCTTTTTTGTAAGTAAATTATTTTCTGAAGGAGCTGGGTTGGGAGAAATATATCTTAACATGGCAAGTTTAAAAGAGAAAGTGGCCATTACTAAAGAAAATTATTCTCTAACATTTTCATGTTTATCTTTAATAGCATTGCTGATGACATATTCCCTCTTCTCAGTTGTGTAGGTGCCATTCACTGCAATATACTGGCCATCCATTCTGTCAACGACTTTGCTGTCCTTAAGCTACAGGTGATAAAATTCATCTATGTCATGATATGGCGTTCCTTGGTGATTATCTCATGTGCAGTGACTGGCATTTTTCCCTGAATCTCTGAAACAGGGGAGCTTACACTTTCTATTAATCTTATATTTTGTGTTATTGTTGACACCACGGCTGGAGTTTTGGAAAAGTGGAGCTCATCTTCCTAGCAACACAGAAAATAATTCCAGCTTGGTGGGTAACTACGGATGCCTATCTTAATCAGGCTAGTTATATGCTGCCATCAATTCTCCCTGCTGGTCAGCAGTGAAACTGCAGCTGTCAAATGAGGAACTGATAAGAGACAGGGGTGGGCCATACAATCCTACAGTACAGCTTTCCGTTTTTAGAAAATGTGATAATAATATTGATATTTAGATTCTCTGGAAGGAAAAATTTACTGAAATCTTGTGATGCAGTAACTGCTGTGTAGCTCATCATAACCTACATATAAGCCATTGGCTTTATGCTCCTCTTCTGTCAGTATTTGCAACCAAGGTGGTCAGGCAAAGTATTGCCAGGAGATACTGAAAATCATCTAGAAGCACTGTGATATTGTGTAAGCATCTGGAGAAAATTCCATTAAAAGAATAAAAGTAAGCAGCTGAGGAATTACTATCACTCATGGAGAAGCGTTAGATATGTTCAATAAACGAGTATGCAATATCCATATATACTTTCACAGAACAACGAGTAAAGAGGGTGAGTGTGACTTTATAAAGATACTCATAAAAAATTATAAACAACAAAATCTTGGAAGTAGTTTCTAATAAAATTGATTTTTCTAATGTCACTATGCATTAATAATTTCTGTTTTCTTAAATATAATTGTACAACTTATTAAACAAAACACAATCCAAACTCCATCTGGCTCCAAAAACTAAGCAGAAAAAATAATCATAATACATTTTTCACCTAGTACATTTTTGGAACCTATATCTTTAATTTAATAAGTGTTTGTAATATAGCATATACATTATCAGTGAACATTTTCTTTTCACCGTTTTCCCTCTGTGGTGCAGAAACACTTTAGTTTGATGTAATGTGATCCAATTGTTTTTTGTTTTGCTTTTGTAGTCTGTGCTTTTGGGGTCATAGAATTGAGTTTTCAAAAATACAATTAAATTAAAAATAAGAATTACCACATAATCCAGCTACTCTACTTCCAAATATGTACTCAAAGGTTACAAAATTAACATGTCAATGAGATATCTCCACTTCTATATTCATCTCAGTGTTATTCATAACAGCCAAGATACAGTAACAACCCAAGTCCTCATCAATGCAGCAACAGATAAAGTGTGGCACATATACACAAGGAGATATACTGTACAGCCTTAAAAAAAGGAGAAAGACATTCTCCGTCCAGCTTTGTTCTGTTGCTGGTGAGGAACTGCGTTCCTTTGAAGGAGGAGAGGTACTCTGCTTTTTAGAGTTTCCAGTTTTTCTGCTTTGTTTTTTCCCCATCTTTGTGGTTTTATCTACTTTTGGTCTTTGATGATGGTGATGTACAGATGGGCTTTTGGTGTGGATGTCTTTTCTGTTAGTTTTCCTTCTAAAAGACAGGACCCTCAGCTGCAGGTCTTTTGGAGTACCTGGCCGGCCGTGTGAAGTATCAGTCTGCCCCTGCTGGGGGGGTGCCTCCCAGTTAGGCTGCCCAGGGGTCAGGGGTCAGGGACCCACTTGAGGAGGCAGTCAGCCCATTCTCAGATCTCCAGTTGCATGCTGGGAGAACCAATGCTCTCCTCAAACCTGTCAGACAGGGACATTTAAGTCTGCAGAGGTTACTGCTGTCTTCTTGTTTTTCTGTGCCCTGCCCCCAGAGGTGGAGCCTACAGAGGCAGGCAGGCCTCCTTGAGCTGTGGTGGGCTCCACCCAGTTCAAGCTTCCAGGCTGCTTTGTTTACCAAAGCGAGCCTGGGCAATGGCGGGCGCCTCTCCTCCAGCCTCGCTGCGGACTTGCTGTTTGATCTCAGACTGCTGTGCTAGCAATCAGTGAGACTCCGTGGGTGTAGGACCCTCTGAGCCAGGTGCGGGCTATACTCTCGTGGGGCACCGTTTCCTAAGCCCGTCGGAAAAGCACAGTATTTGGGTGGGAGTGGCCCGATTTTCCAGGTGTCATCTGTCACCCCTGGAAAGGGAACTCCCTGACCCCTTGGGCTTCCCGAGTGAGGCAATGCCTCACACCTGCTTCAGCTGGCGTATGGTGCACTCACCCACTGACCTGCGCCCACTGTCTGGCACTCCCTAGTGAGATGAACACGGTACCTCAGATGGAAATGCAGAAATCACCTGTCTTCTGCGTCGCTCGTGCTGGGAGCTGTAGACCGGAGCTGTTCCTATTTGGCCATCTTGGCTCCTCTCCCCTGAGAAGAAGGCTTCAGATGATCAAATTACTCCGAGCTATGGGAGGATATTCAAACCAAAGGCAAAGAAGTTGAAAACTTTGAAAAATATTTAGAAGAATGTATAACTAGAATAACCAATACAGAGAAGTGCTTAAAGGAGCTGATGGAGCTGAAAACCAAGGCTCAAGAACTACGTGAAGAATGCAGAAGCCTCAGGAGCCGATGCGATCAAATGGAAGTAAGGGTATCAGCCCTGGAAGATGAAATGAATGAAATGAAGTGAGAAGGGAAGTTTAGAGAAAAAAAGAATAAAAAGAAACGAGCATAGCCTCCAAGAAATGTGGGACTATGTGAAAAGACCAAATCTATGTCTGATTGGTGTACCTGAAAGTGACGGGGAGAATGGAAACAAGTTGGAGAACACTCTGCAGGATATTATCCAGGAGAACTTCCCCAATCTAGCAAGGCAGGCCAACATTCAGATTCAGGAAATACAGAGAATGCCACAAAGATACTCCTCGAGAAGAACAACTCCAAGACACATAATTGTCAGATTCACCAAAGTTGAAATGAAGGAAAAAATGTTAAGGGCAGCCAGAGAGAAAGGTCGGGTTGCCATCAAAGGGAAGCCCATCAGACTAACAGCGGATCTCTCGGCAGAAACCCTACAAGCCAGAAGAGAGTGGGGGCCAATATTCAACATTCTTAAAGAAAAGAATTTTCAACCCAGAATTTCATATCCTGCCAAATTAAGCTTCATAAGTGAAGGAGAAATAAAATACTTTACAGACAAGCAAATGCTGAGAGATTTTGTCACCACCAGGCCTCCCCTAAAAGAGCTCCTGAAGGAAGTGCTAAACATGGAAAGGCACAACCAGTACCAGCCACTGCAAAATCATATCAAAAAGTAAAGACCATCAAGACTAGGAAGAGACTGCATCAACTAATGAGCAAAATAACCAGCTAACATCATAATGACAGGATCAGATTCACACATAACAATATTAACTTTAAATGAAAATGGACTAAATGCTCCAATTAAAAGACACAGACTGGCAAATTGGACAAAGACTCAAGACCCATCAGTGTGCTGTATTCAGGAAACACATCTCACGGGCAGAGACACACATAGGCTCAAAATAAAAGGATGGAGGAAGATCTACCAAGCAAATGGAAAACAAAAAAAGGCAGGGGTTGCAATCCTAGTCTCTGATAAAACAGACTTTAAACCAACAAAGATCAAAAGAGACAAAGAAGGCCATTACATAATGGTAAAGGGATTAATTCAACAAGAAGAGCTAACTATCCGAAATATATATGCACCCAATACAGGAGCACCCAGATTCATAAAGCAAGTCCTGAGTGACCTACAAAGAGACTTAGACTCCCACACATTAATAATGGGAGACTTTAACACCCCACTGTCAACATTAGACAAATCAACGAAACAGAAAATCAACAAGGATACCTAGGAATTGAATTCAGCTCTGCACCAAGCGGACCTATTAGACATCTACAGAACTCTCCACCCCAAATCAACAGAATATACATTTTTTTCAGCACCACACCACACCTATTCCAAAATTGACCATATACTTGGAAGTAAAGCTCTCCTTAATAAATGTAAAAGAACAGAAATTGTAACAAACTATCTCTCAGATCACAGTGCAAACAAGCTAGAACTCAGGATTAAGAATCTCACTCAAAACCGCTCAACTACGTGGAAACTGAACAACCTGCTCCTGAATGACTACTGGGTACATAACGAAATGAAGGCAGAAATAAAGATGTTCTTTGAAACCAATGAGAACCAAGACACAACATACCAGAGTCTCTGGGATGCATTCAAAGCAGTGCGTAGAGGGAAATTTATAGCTCTAAATGCCCAGAAGAGAAAACAGGAAAGATCCAAAATTGACACCCTAACATCACAATTAAAAGAACTAGAAAAGCAAGAGCAAACACATTCAAAAGCTAGCAGAAGGCAAGAAATAACTAAAATCAGAGCAGAACTGAAGGAAATAGAGACACAAAAAACCCTTCAAAAAATAAATGAATCCAGGAGCTGTTTTTTTGAAAGGATCAACAAAATTGATAGACCGCTAGCAAGATTAATAAAGAAAAAAAGAGAGAAGAATCAAATAGATGCAATAAAAAATGATAAAGGGGATATCACCACCGATCCTACAGAAATACAAACTACCATCAGAGAATATTACAAACACCTCTACGCAAATAAACTAGAAAATCTAGAAGAAATGGATAAATTCCTTGACACCTACACCCTCCCAAGACTAAACCAGGAAGAAGTTGAATCTCTGAATAGACCAACAACAGGAGCTGAAATTGTGGCAATAATCAATAGCTTACCAACCAAAAAAAGTCCAGGACCAGATGGGTTCACAGCTGAATTCTACCAGAGGTACAAGGAGGAGCTGGTACCATTCCTTCTGAAACTATTCCAATCAATAGAAAAAGAGGGTATCCTCCCTAACTCATTTTATGAGGTCAGCATCATCCTGATACCAAAGCCTGGCAGAGACACAACAAAAAAAGAGAATTTTAGACCAATATCCTTGATGAACATTGATGCAAAAATCCTCAATAAAATACTGGCAAACAGAATCCAGCAGCACATCAAAAAGCTTATCCACCATGATCAAGTGGGCTTCATCCCTGGGATGCAAAGCTGGTTCAATATATGCAAATCAATAAATGTAATCCAGCATATAAATAGAACCAAAGTCAAAAACCACATGATTATCTCAATAGATGCAGAAAAGGCCTTTGACAAAATTCAACAACACTTCATGCTAAAAACTCTCAATAAATTAGGTATTGATGGGTCGTATCTCAAAATAATAAGAGCTATTGATGACAAACCCACAGCCAATATCATACTGAATGGGCAAAAACTGGAAGCATTCCCTTTGAAAACTGGCACAAGACAGGGATGCCCTCTCTCACCACTTCTATTCAACATAGTGTTGGAAGTTCTGGCCAGGGCAATTAGGCAAGAGAAGGAAATAAAGGGTATTCAATTAGGAAAAGAGGAAGTCAAATTGTCCCTGTTTGCAGATGACATGATAGTATATCTAGAAAACCCCATTGTCTCAGCCCAAAATCTCCTTAAGCTGATAAGCAACTTCAGCAAAGTCTCAGGATACAAAATCAATGTACAAAAATCACAAGCATTCTTATACATCAATAACAGACAAACAGAGAGCCAAATCATGAGTGAACTCCCATTCACAATTGCTTCAAAGAGAATAAAATACCTAGGAATCCAACTTACAAGGGATGTGAAGGACCTCTTCAAGGAGAACTATAAACCACTGCTCAAGGAAATAACAGAGGATACAAACAAATGGAAGAACATTCCATGCTCATGGGTAGGAAGAATCAATATCATGAAAATGGCCATACTGCCCAAGGTAATTTACAGATTCAATGCCATCCCCATCAAGTTACCAATGACTTTCTTCACAGAATTGGAAAAAACTACTTTAAAGTTCATATGGAACCAAAAAAGAGCCCGCATCACCAAGTCAATCCTAAGCCAAAAGAACAAAGCTGGAGGCATCACGCTACCTGACTTCAAACTATACTACAAGGCTACAGTAACCAAAACAGTATGGTACTGGTACCAAAACAGAGATATAGATCAATGGAACAGAACAGACCCGTCAGAAATAATGCCACATATCTACAACTATCTGATGTTTGACAAACCTGACAAAAACAAGAAATGGGGAAAGGATTCCCTATTTAATAAATGGTGCTGGGAAAACTGGCTAGCCATATGTAGAAATCTGAAACTGGATCCCTTCCTTACACCTTATACAAAAATCAATTCAAGATGGATTAAAGACTTAAATGTTAGACCTAAAACCATAAAAACCCTAGAAGAAATCCTAGGCAATACCATTCAGGACATAGGCATGGGCAAGGACTTCATGTCTAAAACACCAAAAGCAATGGCAACAAAAGCCAAAATTGACAAATGGGATCTAATTAAACTCAAGAGCTTCTGCACAGCAAAGGAAACTACCATCAGAGTGAACAGGCAGCCTACAAAATGGGAGAAAATTTTCACAACCTACTCATCTGACAAAGGGCTAATATCCAGAATCTACAATGAACTCCAACAAATTTACAAGAAAAAAAACAAACAACCACATCAGAAAGTGGGCGAAGGACATGAACAGACACTTCTCAAAAGAAGACATTTATGCAGCCAAAAAACACATGAAAAAATGCTCACCATCACTGGCCATCAGAGAAATGCAAATCAAAACCACAATGAGATACCATCTCACACCAGTTAGAATGGCAATCATTAAAAAGTCAGGAAACAACAGGTGCTGGAGAGGATGTGGAGTAATAGGAACACCTTTACACCATTGGTGGGACTGGAAACTAGTTCAACCCTTGTGGAAGTCAGTGTGGCGATTCCTCAGGGATCTAGAACTAGAAATTCCATTTGACCCAGCCATCCCATTACTGGGTATATACCCAAAGGACTATAAATCATGCTGCTATAAAGACACATGCACACGTATGTTTATTGCGACATTATTCACAATAGCAAAGACTTGGAACCAACCCAAATGTCCAACAATGATAGACGGGATTAAGAAAATGTGGCACATATACACCATGGAATACTATGCAGCCATAAAAAAGATGAGTTCACGTCCTTTGTAGGGACATGGATGAAATTGGAAATCATCATTCTCAGTAAACTATCGCAAGAACAAAAAACCAAACACCGCATATTCTCACTCATAGGTGGGAATTGAACAATGAGAACACATGGACACAGGAAGGGGAACATCACACTTCGGGGACTGTTGTGGGGTGGGGGGAGGAGGGAGAAAAAAAAAACAAATAAATAAATAAGTAAATAAATAAATAAAAAGAAAATGTGAAACATATACACCATGGAATACTATGCAGCCATAAAAAAGGATGAGTTCATATCCTTTGTAGGGACACGGATGAAGCTGGAAACCATCATTCTGAGCAAACTGTCGCAAGGACAGAAAATCAAACACCACATGTTCTCACTCATAGGTAGGAATTGAACAATGAGAACACTTGGACACTGGGTGGGGAGCATCACACACCAGGGCCTGTTGTGGGGTGTGGGGAGGGGAGAGGGATAGCATTAGGAGTTATACCTAATGTAAATGATGAGTTAATGGGTGCAGCACACCAATGTGGCACATGTATACATATGTAACAAACCTGCACGTTGTGCACATGTACCCTAGAACTTAAAGTATAATAAAAAAATTAAAAAAAAAAAAGGAGAAAGATCTTTGATTTATTTGTGACCAAATGAATGGAATTGGAAGATATTTTGCTCAGTGTAATAAGAGAGGCACAGAAAGACAAGTATACAATGATCACAATTATATGTGAAATCTAAAATGGTTGAACTCATTCAAACTGTGAATATGGCAGATGTGGTGGCTCATGCCTGTCACTCCAGCACTATAGGAGGATGAGGTGGTTGGATAACTTGAGGTCAGAAGTTTGAGGCCACAGTGAGCCATAGTTGTGTCACTGTACTTCAGCCTGGGCAATGCAGCAAGGACCTTACTCTTTCTACAAACACAAAAAGTAGAGATTGTAGTGTGGGGTGGTGATGGGAGTGTATAGAGTAAGGGTAACAAAGGGTAACAGATTTAATTGAGACAGGAAGAAGTTCTGCTCATCCTTTGCAACAAATAGTGATCACAGTTAATAAATGTCAACTTCAAAATTGTTTAATAAAACAAGTTCAGGCATGGTGGCTCATGTCTGAAATCCCAGCACTTTGGGTGGCCATGGAGAGAGGATCCTTAGAGGTCAGGAGTTTCAAGACCAGCCTGGCCAACACGATGAAACACTGTCTCTACTGAAAATATAAGAATTAGCCAGGTTTGGTGGCATGCCCTTCTCACCCCAGGTACTTGAGTGGCTGAGGCAAGACAATAACTTGAACTCGGGAGGTGGCAGTTGAAATGAGCTGAGTTTGCACCAGTGCACTCAAGTCTGGGCAACAGGAGCAAAACTCTATCTCAAAAATACAGATTGTTTAAAATGTAGAATTTATATATTCTTACCACAAAGAAAGAAATGGTATGTATGTGAGGTAATGGATATGGTAACTAGCCCAATATAATTATTTTGCAATATATACATGCATTATAAAATCACTTTGTGTCCCATAAATATTTATATTTGTTAATTTAAAATACAAATTTTAAAAGAATGAATTACAGTTAAAATAAACATGACGATATACACAGACAGTAATATATGCTAAAGTTTTCTTCTATTTTGAATATTTGGCTTCCGTTATTTCTTGAGGAAACAATAACCATGGGAAGGGATGAAGAACACTAAAGCTTAATGTTGTATAATTTACATTTTTTTGTTGTGGTTGGTCTTTCTCCTTTTTTTCTTTCTACCAAAGCAATGGTGACAATTTTCTTATTCCCACTTTCTTTTGTGTTTCTTTCTCCTGAGAAATCATCAACAAATACAAAACTTGTATAGATTTGTGTGTATTTTTTACTGCTCCTTGTTATGACCCTCTTTGCCTTTGCTTTGAATTTCCCAGCTTATTAAAACACTGATTTACTTATTATTTGTTGTCTCCTTGTACCACTACTTCTTCATTCTACCTTCAGGATCATTTCTTTCTATTTTAGTTTAGTTTAATTTTTTTGAGAGAGAGTCTCTGGCACAATCTTGGCTCAATGCAACATTGGCCTCTTGGATTCAGGTGATTCTCCTGCCTCAGCCTCCTAAGTATCTGCTATTAAGGCATGCACTACCACGCCTGGCTAGTTTTAGAATTTTTAACTGTATTGGGGTTTCACTGTGTTGCCAAGGCTGGTCTCAAACTGACCTCAAATGATCCACCCCATCAGCCTCCCGAAGTGCTGCAATTACAGGTGTGAGATGCCACACCCAGTTTGATCATTTTCTTTACTGGATCTACATCCTGCTTGTCTTAGTCCCAGATATGCCATTGTCAACTCATTTATTTATTTTCTGCGATGGGAAGACTCGTGGAAAGAGTTGGCCCTGACAAGGTTTAATTTTATTTTTCTTCACTCTCCTTTCTTAAGGCATTTACCCTGTTTTTAGAATCATATCTTCTACTTGTCACTAAATCCCATATATCACTTGTCTGTTGCATATTACTCAAACAGTCATGTGTATTTGTAAAACTGATTCACACCCTCATTCTTGAAATACTATTTTGCTTTGGATTACATGACTCAACTTTCATCTGATTTCTCTATTTATTTGTCAGTGTGCTTTGTTTCATTTTATCTAATAGATGTCTGTTGGTTAGACCACTAACGTAACTACACAGAATACCTCTTTCTCCTTTCCTTTCTCCTTTCCCTTTTCCCTTCCGTTTTTCTTTTCTTTCCTTTTCCTTTTTTGAAAACATGTTCTGTGACCCAGTCTGCAGTGCTGTAGTGAGACCTTGACTCAATACAGCCTCAAATTTCTGGGCTCAAGCAATTTTCCTGCATTCGTCTCCTCAGTAGCTGAGACTACAGATGCACACCATCACACCTGGCTTTTTATTGATGTTGTTTTGAGACAAAAGCCTCTTAAGTTTTAAACCTGTGGTTCTAAGGAATTCAACCAGTGATATGATCTCTGAGTTTCTATACATTGTGCTTTTTTTCTTACGAGTGCCCCAAGATTAAGACAGCTAAATTTAAAACTTCCCCTGAACTTCTTTACACTTTCTACATGCCTCTCTCTTCCCACATTTTTTTTTCCAAAAGCACATCACCTATATAACATAAAAACTGGAGATATTCCAAATACAATTATTTTCCCTCATCTCTTTCATATTTTATCTATAACAATAATTTATTTATTATCTACCATCTACAAATTTTTTTCTTGTTGCTGTTTATACATTAAAGGTGAGGTCATCATTTATTGTTCCCTAATTGATAGTATCAACATCTTAATTTACTTCCTTCTTCTGTGTTACCCTGTTCAATTTATTGTTCATTGAGGGTCTGGAATAATTCTACTTTTCAACGAATGAAACACATTTCTTTTCTCTTCTTTTCTGTTCTTGTTCCTTTCTGCTTTACTATTAACTGTTACTTTATGAAGTGAGGAGCCATTTCAGTGTTATTTACTATTATATCCACCATTTTAAGCTAGAATTCTGAGATATAATAACGTCTCTCTCTGTGTTTAATATTATAATAAATAATACAATTTTGTAAATTCATTATTACATTTTTGAATACTGTCTATATAGTATTCATGAAACAATATTTTAGTTGACTTGCAGATAAACTTATGCTATTTTTTCACTCACTCCTTCCATTTCTGTCCATCCTAGCTATAAGACATTTAGAGCTGTGAACTTGACATATTCTTCTCTATACTTGAGAGCCTCTTGGAGTTATATGAATAAAGAAATGTATGCTCACCATTTAATTCATATTAAATGTCTAAAATTTAAAATGTATTTAAATGTTTTTATTACTTAAATGTATCATTACAGTTATCATTTACATTTTTTATTATTCAAAATTGAATACCGGAAACAAATGTGGAAAAATCTCAAGTAATACATTATTTATCGTTCCTTTTATCATAGAGATCAGAAACCTTCTCCTTACTGGTTAGGGTCATATTTCGAGAACAGTTGTAACATTTCACTTTTTATTTCCCAGTGAAATCTGAGGAGTGTCTTTTGAATTCTATATTGATATGCCTACATCTACCCAGTGTAATTCTGTCTTCTTAGGAGGGTATGACTCTACAAGATAATAGGATAGTGTCATAAAATATCACCCTTACATTTAATTATATAAAACACCACTAATGTTATAATAATATATGAGCTGCACATTATGTAGTCTATTTAGAGAGTTAATTTTTACACTCAAATACTTTAGTTAGAGACTGGGAGATTAAATTGTCCCAATATGGAACTTAATTATTACAACTACAATATTGTTGTGAAATGAAGTAACTGAATTCTTAATAATTTATAAAACAATCAAGTCATATCATTTAAAAGTTGCTAACATAAATCTATATTCTTAACCATTTCTTATGACATGAAAGACGAATGGGTTTCATGATAATGATGGAAGCAGTGTCAAATAAAGTCTTACAAAACAGTCTGGACATGATGGCTCCATGACTGTAATCCCAGCACTTTGGGAGGCTGAGGCAGGTGGATGACTTCAGGCCAAGAGTTTGAGACAAGCCTGGCCAACATGGTGAAACCCCTTCTCTACTAAAAATAAGAACATTTTCTAGGCATGGGGGTGCATGCCTGTAATCCCAGTTACTTAGGAAACTGAGACAAGAGAATCCCTTGAAAATGGAAGAGGCTGCAAGTAGCCAAGATCGCACCACTGCCCTCTGGGCTGGGTGAGAAAATGACACTCTGTCTCAAAAGAAACCTCTCTGAACAGTAAAAAGCAAGGTAGATTTAACCAAGTTTCTATTTTATGCTGTCACTAAAGTCAATTGAATTAAAACTGAAGAGATATAAGGAAGAGAAAACAACCTCAGACTTGATTTTTGGAGCTCTGGAATCAAATAACGTAACTCAGGGGTGTGTTTAATGAAGAAAGACCTGAACTCTAAGTTTGGGCAAGACAGTATTGGCATTTTAACTGACCATCATCACCCACTCCATGGCTTCATGGCAACTGTGAGGAAGATTAGATTCTAGATGCAGATTTTGATGCACGTGTGGAAATACGGAGCTTATCTCAAATAATTGTGGTTGTGTGATTTAAAATGTCTGAGGCTCCCTTAGAGATTATTAGCTCAGAGGATTTTCTTTAGCCCACCTCAGAGCTTCCTTGGGGGCAGAAGTTGACTCCCAGGAGGCCTTTGTGGAAAGGATATATACTAGTCGGAGCCACGAGTAGCAAGGAATAAGTCAGGTCAAGCAGTAGACAAACAAAATGCCTGGAAAGAAGAGGCTGGTGAATAAAATTGATAAGGAAAATCAGCTTTGAAAAACTCTTACAGTTTACTGCTGTTTATTTTGGATTGGGTTTTAAATAGTCACAGAACTTGCCCTGTGGCCCACATTGGATTCCTGTGGCATGATCATGGCCTACTGCTGTGGCAACCTCCTTGGGTTCACATGATCTTGCCATTTCAGCCTCTTGAGCATCTCACCTCTCCAGACTCCATCAATCCTCCCCCCTCAGCATTTCACAGTACAGGCATGGGCCTCCAAATCTAGCTTATTTTTGTATTTTTTTAATAAAGAATAGATCTTGCCATGTTGTCAAGGCTGGTCTCATACTTCTGTGCTCAAGTGATTTGTTCTCTTAAGCCTTCCAAATTGCTGGGATTACAGATATGAACCACCACACCTAGACTCCTACTGGTATATTTAGAAGGACATAAGTATGTCCATTTTTGGAGGCATGCATGGAAAAGACCCCAAAACTTTTCACTTTTCCCTGAGTTAGGACTAAACCCTAGAGTCCCTGAAAAAGTCCATATGCATTCTGGAAAGTTTCTCTTTTATTTCTTTTCCTCTTTTTCTTTTCCTTCCTTGTATTGTTTTTTTTTTAAATGTTTCAAAGACAGTAGATGAACAAAATGATGACAGAACACAGTTTAAGTGGCCTTACATGACAAAGAACACAGACTACAAAACTAGCTTTAAAGAGTTGTTAAACAAGTACACAACCCACAAACTAAGCAATTGTGGAGGTCAATAATTTGTTATCTGAATATACTGAATAATATCCAAAGTGTTCAAAGTTCAACAATAAAATAAAGGCATTCAAAGCTAAACACAAAAAAAGCACATTCAAAGAAAACCTAATTAAAAGAAACTATTTCAGAAAGCCTAGGCATGGTACTAACTAGGGAAATCTTTCAATTCTCTTCATTTTAATGTTCTCAAAGACCTGAGGGAACCCAGTAGAACAGTGATTCAAAATTGAAAATATCAATAAAGACATATACATTATTTAAAAAGTGAAATCAATAATCTGTAACTAGAAAGATTGAATAGCTTGTGTGAGCAGGCAAACAGCATAATGAGACAACTTGAAGATGGATTGTTTGATATTATTCAGTGTATGAAACAAAAAGAGAAACAAGAATAATGAACAAAACTAAGGTTGACATGGGATTCCATCAAGAATATCAACATATTCATAATGGGGGTTCCACTGAAAAAAGAGAAATATGGGGGGAAGAAAAATAATATTTGAATGAACAGTGGCTGAAACTTCACAAATGTTTTGATAGATGGATATCTACTCATCCAAGAATCTCCAAAGAAAAAAAAAAAATACTCCAGGAAGCATAAACTCAAGGATATCCGCACTGAAACACATGCACTGAAATTGACAGAAGACAAATAAATAGAGAACTTTAAAAGAAGCAAGACAGAAGTAACTGATCACATGCAAGTTATCATCCATGACATTAACAGTCAGTTTCTCATTAAAAATTATGGAGGAAATTTCACTGTGATGAGATCTTCAAAGTGCTGAAATAAATAAAATTAAGTCAATCATAAACTCAATATCTTTCCAAACCAAAATTTAAATTGATGAACAAGTGAGGCATTTCCAAGCAAACAGAATTAAAAAGAGTAGATTACTACTATATCATGTGCAAATAAGAAATGAAATAAAGAACATCAATAAAGTAATTACACCAGGAAATAAAAAAGCCAATATTATTGTATATGGGGTTTCTGTGACTTCATTTTTCTACTAGATTTAAATGACAAGAGGAAAGGCACAGTATCTCACAACTGTAATCGCAACCAAGGATGGGGATTTCCTTGAGCCCAGGAGTTTGAGACCAGTCAGGGCAAAAAAGAGTGACCCTGTCTCTACAGAAAATCTACAAAATTAGCCAGCTGTGGTGGCATACACTTCTGTCCTGGGTACATGAGGGACTGAGGTGGAAGGATCCCTTGAGCCCCTGAGCTCAAGGCTGTAGTGAACCATGTTTAGCCTATGTGACTGAACCCCTCTCTCAATGAAGTAAAATAAAAGTCAATAATAAAATGAAGAAATGACAAAAATAAAACAATAATTACATATCTGGGTTGTTACTACATATTGTATAACAAAAATTTCTGACAAAAAAGGTAGAAAGGTAGGGAGAGCAATATAGGAAAATGACTTTTCTATAATGTCAATACTCAGTTATTGTAATTCACACTGTATTATTATAAATTTAAGATATTAATTATAATACCATTAATAGCCAATAGGATAATAACTGTTCAATATACTGAAGAGAAATGAAGGAGTCAAAATTGTACCCCAGAAAAACAAATGCAAATATGAACAGTTTTGGAGGAATGAAATATAACAACAACAAAACTTGTAGAAAAAAAGGACAAAAATAGGAAATTAAATTCTTGTCAGCAATTAATTTCAGTCCAAATAAAGTCCAGTTAAATGTCAAAGACTGGCAGAATAACTTTTTAAATGTTTTAAAAGTGAGGGAAAAAATAATGCAAACAGTAACCAAGATAGAGGTAGAATTTCTAGACAAATATCAAAATTCTTTAATTGATCAAGAAGATATATCACTTACATATATACCTAATAACAGATCCTCAGGATATATGAAACAAAAACGAATAGATTTGAGGAGCTAGACATTTCTGCAATAATAATAATAGTTGGAGATTTCAACACCCCACGTTCAACAATGTGTGAAATGACCAAATCCAAGTTCAATGAGAAAACAAAGGTCTTGAAAAGCAGTATCAAACAAATAAGTCTCTCAGACATATACAAAACAGTCCACAAGCTGACTACACATTCCTCTAAACTGCTTATGTGTTATTCTCTATGCTATCTTTAGAACAGTCTTTATGGTAGGCCACAAAACAAGTCTAATTATACCTAATATTATTGAAATCACATATAATGCTTTCTCCAACCACAATGGAATAAAACTAGAGGATCATTTCCTCTTTTTCTTTATTTCTTTTTTGCTTTCTTTTTTAAAAAATAAATAAGTAAATAAATTGGAGTCTCACTCTGTCACCCAGGATGGAATTCAGTGGTGTGATCTCGACTCACCACAACCTTTCATGTTCAAGCAATTCTCCTGCCTCATACTCCTGAGTAGCTGGAACTACAGGCACACACCACCATGCTAGGCTAATTTTTATAGTTTTATTGGAGACAGAGTTTCACTGTATTGAGAAGGCTAGTCTCAAACTCCTAACCTCACGTGATACACCCACTTTGGCCTCTCAAAGTGCTCAGATTATAAGCATGACCACCATGCCAGACTGAGTCTCATTTTCTAAAAACTGAAAAATACATATTGTTTGGAAACTAATAAATAGACTCTTCAACAACCTATGGTTACCTGAAGAATCTGCAAAGAATTAAATAATTTTCACAAATAAAAGAAAAATTAAAACATACTAAAGCTTCTGAAATGCACTAAATCAATGTTGAGAAATATATATGCATAAACATATGGATAAAAAAGAAGAAATGTAAAATTTATAACATAAATGTACACAAAAAGGAGAAAAAGTGTAAACTAGAGTGCTTTTATAAAAAATATGGTATAGTAAAGGAAGCTGCAATCAATTGCCTCCAACCCTAATCCTCCAAGAACACCCACAGAAAAACCGAGTATAGAGCTGAGATTATCACCATCAATAACGCAGGGTTCAAAATTGAGAATAAGGATACTCCTAGGGTGACAGAGAAGTGAAGAAACCAGGCAAAGGGTAAAAAAATTGGCCTTTTATATTCATGACACTTCTCCCCTAGTCTGCTGACAACCAAGTGTGAAAAAAAAAGAAAAAAGGTGGGTAGCCAAGATGGCCAAATAGGAAAGGCTCTGGTCTACAGCTCCCAGCATGAGTGACACAGACGAAGGGTTATTTCTCCATTTCCGTCTGAGGTACTGGGTTCATTTCACTAGGGAGTGCCAGACAGTGGGCGCAGGACAGTGGGTGCAACCCACCATGCATAAGCCGAAGCAGGGCAAGGCATTGCTTTACTGAGGAAGTGTAACAGCAGGGAGAGGCATTGCTTTACTGAGGAAGTGCAACAGGTCAGGGAGTTCCCTTTCCTAGTCAAAGAAAGGGGTGACAGATGGCACCTGGAAAATCAGGTCACTCCAACCCTAATATTGCACTTTTCTGATGGACTTAAAAAATGGCGCACCAGGAGATTATATCCCACACCTGGCTGAGAGGGTCCTAAGCCCATGGAGTCTCACTGATTGCTGGCACAGCAATATGAGATCAAACTGCAAGGAAGCAGTGAAGCTAAGGAAGGGGCGCCCGCCATTGCCCAGGCTTGCTTAGGAAAAGAAAGCAGCCAGGAAGCTCGAACAGGGTGGAGCTCACCACAGCTCAAGGAGGCCTGCCTACCTATGTAGGCTCCACCTCTGGGGGCAGGGCACAGACAAACAAAAAGACAGCAGTAACCTCTGCAGACTTAAATGTCCCTGTCTGACAGCTTTGAAGAGAGCAGTGGTTCACCCAGCATGTACCTGGAGATCTGAGAATGGGCAGACTGCCTCGTCAAGAGAGTCCCTGACCCCTGACCCCCAAGCAGTCTAACTGGGAGGCATCTCCCAGTAGGAGCAGAGTGACACCTCACATGGCCAAGTACTCTTCTGAGACAAAACTTCCAGGGGAACTATCAGACAACAGCATTTGCAGTTCACAAAAATCTGCTGCTCTGCTGATACTCAGGAAAACAGGGTCTGGAGTGGAACTCTAGCAAACTCCAACAGACCTACAGCTGAGGGTACTGTCTGTTAGAAGGAAAACTAACAAACAGAAAGGACATCCACACCAAAAACCCATCTGTACATCACCATCATCAAAGACCAAAAGTAGATAAAACCACAAATATGGGGAAAAAGCAGAACAGAAAAACTGGAAACTCTAAAAAGCAGAGCGCCTCTCCTCCTCCAAAGGAATGCAGTTCCTCACTAGCAACAAAACAAAGCTGGAGGGGGGAATGACTTTGACGAGTTGAGAGAAGAAGGCTTCAGACGATCCAACTACTCCAAGCTACAGGAGGAAATTCAAACCAAAGGCAAATAAGATAAAAATTTTGAAATAAATTTAGATGAATGTATAACTAGAATAACCAATACAGAGAAGTGCTTAAAGGAGTTGGTGGAACTGAAAGTCAAGGCCCAAGAAGTACGTGAAGAATTCAGAAGCCTCAGAACCCAATGCAATCAACTGGAAGAAAGGGTGTCAGTGATGGAAGATGAAATGAATGAAATGAAGTGAGAAGGGAAGTTTAGAGAAAAAGGAATAAAAAGAAATGAACAAAGCCTCCAAGAAATATGAGACTATGTGAAAAGACTAAATCTACATCTGATTGGTGAAGCTGAAAGTGACAGGGAGAACGGAACCAAGTTGGAAAACACTCTGCAGGATATTATCCAGGAGAACTTCCCCAATCTAGCAAGGCAGGCCAACATTCAGATTTAAGAAACACAGAGAATGCCAAAAAGATACTCCTTGAGAAGAGCAACTCTAAGACACATAATTGTCAGACTCACCAAAGTTGAAATGAGGAAAAAATGTAAAGGGCAGCCAGAGAGAAAGGTCGGGTTACCCACAAAGGAAAGCCCATAAGAGTAACAGCTGAAGTCTTGGTAGAAACTCTACAAGCCAGAAGAGACTGGGAGCCAATATTCAACATTCTGAAAAAAAAAGAATTTTCAACCCAGAATTTCATATCCAACCAAACTAAGCCTCATAAATGAAGGAGAAATAAAATGCTTTACAGACAAGCAAATGCTGAGAGATTTTGTCACCACCAGGACTGACCTAAAAGAGCTCCTGAAGGAAGGAAGGACTAAACATGGAAAGGCTGAACTGGTACCAGCCACTGCAAAATCATGCCAAAATGTAAAGACCATTGAGACTAGGAAGAAACTGCATCAACTAATGAGCAAAATAACCAGCTAACATCATAATGACAGAATCAAATTCACACATAACTATATTAACTTTAAAAGTAAATGGACTAAATATTTCAATTAAAAGACACAGAATGGCAAATTGGATGAAGAGTCAAGACCCATAAGTGTGCTGTATTCAGGAAAACCATCTCATGTGCAGAGACACATATAGGCTCAAAATAAAAGGATGGAGGAAAATGTACCAAGCAAATGGAAAATAAAAAAAGGCAGGAGTTGCAATGCTAGTCTCTGATAAAACAGACTTTAAACCAACAAAGATCAAAAAAGACAAGGAAGACTATTACATACTTATAAAGGGATCAATTCAACAAGAAGAGCTAACTGTCTATGCACCAAATACAAGAACATCCAGATTCATGAAGCAAGTACTGCTTGACCTAAAAAGAGACTTAGATTCCCACACATAATAATAGGAGACTTTAACACCCACTGTCAACATCAGACAGATCAATGAGACAGAAAGTTAACAAGGATACCCAGACAGAAAGTTAACAAGGATACCCAGGATTTGAACTCAGCTCTGCACCAAGTGGACCCAATAGACATCTACAGAACTCTCCACCCGAAATCAACAGAATATACATTTTTTTCAGCACCACAACACACCTATTCCAAAATTTACCACATAGGTAGAAATAAAGCTCTCCTCAGCAAATGTAAAAGATCAGAAATTATAACAAACTGTCTCTCAGATTGCAGTGCAATCAAACTAGAACCCAGGATTAAGAAACTCACTCAAAACAACTCAACTACACGGAAACTGAACACCCTGCTCCTGAATGACTACTGAGTACATAATGAAATGAAGGCAGAAATAAAGATGTTTTTTGAAACCAACGAGAATAAAGACAAAACATACCAGAATCTATGGGACACATTCAAAGCAGCACGTAGAGGGAAATATATAGCACTAAATGCCCACAAGAGAAAGCAGGAAAGATCCAAAATTGACACCCTAACATCACAATTAAAAGAACTAGAAAAGCAAGAGCAAACACATTCAAAAGCTGGCAAAAGGCAAGAAATAACTAAAATCAGAGCAGACCTGAAAGAAATAGAGACACAAAAGACGCTTTAAAAATTAATGAATCCAGGATCAGGTTTTTTGAAAGGATCAACAAAATTGATAGACTGCTAGCAAGACTAATAAAGAAGAAAAGAGAGAAGAATCAAATAGACGCAATAAAAAATGATTAAGGGGATATCATCACCGATCTCACAGAAGTACAAACTACCATCACAGAATACTAAAAACACCTACACAAATAAACAAGAAAATCTAGAAGAAATGGAGAAATTCCTTGACACATACACCCTCTCAAGACTAAACCAGGAAGAAGTTGAATTCCTGAATAGACCAATAACAAGCTCTGAAATTGTGGCAATAATCAATAGCTTACCAACCAAAAAGAGTCCAGGACCAGATGGATTCACAGCTGAATTCTACCAGAGGTACAAGGAGGAATTGCTACCATTCCTTCTGAAATTATTCCAATCAATAGGAAAAGAGGGAATCCTCCCTAACTCATTTTATGAGGCCAGCATCATCCTGATACCAAAGCCAGGCAGAGACACAACAAAAAAAGAGACTTTTAGACCAATATCCTTGATGAACATTCATGCAAAAATCCTCAATAAAATACTGGCAAAACGAATCCAGCAGCACATCAAAAAGGTTATCCACCATGATCAAGTGGGCTTCATCCCCGGGATGGAAGGCTTGTTCAATATAAGCAAATCAGTAATTATAATTCAGTATATAAACAGAACCAAAGACAAAAACCACATGATTATCTCAATAGACGCAGAAAAGGCCTTTGACAAAACTCAACAACACTTCATGCTAAAAACTCTCAATAAATTAGGTATTCATGGGACGTATCTCAAAATAATAAGAGCCATCTATGACAAACCCACAGCCAATATCATACTGAATGGGCAAAAACTGGAAGCATTCCCTTTGAAAACTGACACAAGATAGGGTTGCCCTCTCTCACCACTTCTATTCAACATATTGTTGGAATTTCTGGCCAGGGCTATTAGGAAGGAGAAGGAAATAAAGGGTATTCAATTAGGAAAAGAAGAAGTCAAATTGTCCCTGTTTGCAGATGACATGAAGGTATATCTAGAAAACCCCATTGTCTCAGCCCAAAGTCTCCTCAAACTGATACACAATTTCAGCAGTCTCAGTATACAAAATCAATGTACAAAAATCACAAGCATTCTTATACACCAATAACAGACAAACAGAGAACTAAATCATGAGTGAACACCCATTCACAATTGCTTCAAAGAGTATAAAATACCTAGGATTCCAACTTACAAGGGACGTGAAGGACTTCTTCAAGGAGATCTACAAACTACTGCTCAATGAAATAAAAGAGGATACAAAGAAATGGAAGAACGTTCCATGATCATGAGAAGGAAGAGTCAATATCGTGAAAATGATCATACTGCCCAAAGTAATTTATAGATTTGATGCCTTCCCCATCAAACTACCAATAACCTTCTTCACAGAATTGGAAAAAACTACTATAAAGTTCATATGGAACCAAAAAGAGCCCAAATCACCAAGTCAATCCTAAGCCAAAAGAACAAAGCTGGAAGCGTCATGCTACCTGACTTCAAACTATACTACAAGACTACAGTAACCAAAACACCATGGTACTGGTACCAAAACAGAGATATAAACCAATGGAACAGAACAGAGCCCTCAGAAATAACTCCGCGTATCTACAACTATCTGATCTTTGACAAAACTGAGAAAAACAAGAAATGGGGAAAGGATTCCCTATTTAGTAAATGGTGCTGGAAAAACTGGCTAGCCATATGTAGTAACCTGAAACTGGATTCTTTCCTTACACCTTATACAAAATTAATTCAAGATAGATTAAAGATTTAAACGTTAGACCTAAAACCATAAAAAACCCTAGAAGAAAACCTAGGCATTACCATTCAGGACATAGGCATGGACAAGTACTTCATGTCTAAAACACCAAAAGCAATGGCAACAAAAGCCAAAATTGACAAATGGGATCTAATTAAACTAAAGAGCTTCTGCACAGCAAAAGAAACTACCATCAAAGTGAACAGGTAACCTACAAAATGGGAGAAAATTTTTGCAAACTACCTATCTGACACAGGGCTAATATTCAGAATCTACAATGAACTCAAACAAATTTACAAGGAAAAAATAAACAACCCCATGAAAAAGTGGGCAAAGGATGTGAACAGACACTTCTCAAAAGAAGACATTTATGCAGCCAAAAAACACACGAAAAAATGCTCATCATCACTGGCCATCAAAGAAATGCAAATCAAAACCACAATGAGATACCATCTCATACCAGTTAGAATGGCAATCATTAAAATGTCAGGAAACATCAGTTGCTGGAAAGGATGTGGAGAAATAGGAACACTTTTACACTGTTTGTGAGTAGCCATCCCATTACTGTGTACTTACACAAAGGACTATAAATCATGCTGCTATAAAGACACATGCACACATATGTTTATTGCGGCACTTTTCACCGTAGCAAAGAATTGGAACAAACACAATTGTCCAACAACGATAGACTGGATTAAGATAATGTGGCCCATATACACCATGGAATACTATGTAGCCATAAAAAATGATGAGTTCATGACTTTTGTAGGGACATGGATGAAATTGGAAATCAACATTCTCAGCAAACTATCGCAAAGAAAAAAAATGAAACACCACATGTTGTCACTCATAGGTGGGAATTGAACAATGAGAACACATGGACACAGGAAGGGGAACATCACACTCTGGGTGCTGTTGTGTGCTGGATGGAGTGGGGAGGGATAGCATTAGGAGATATATCTAATGCTAAATGACGAGTTAATGGGTGCAGCACACCAGCATGGCTCATGTATACATACGTAACTAACCTGCACATTGTGAACATGAACCCTAAAACTTAAAGTATAATAAAATAAAATAAAATAGAATAGAATAGAATAAAATAAAATACTCTTCTATACTCACATAAAAAAAGGAAAAAAAGATAAAAACAAAAAACAAAACAATCCTCTGACTCTTGGTTACTACACTGAATAAAATAAAGTTGAAGTGGATGGAAAGATTCCCCATCACTGTGTTTTCCCTGGCAGGGGACTTATTCTTATCTTCACCCAAGGAAGCCCTGTGAGCTCTGAAAAGAGAAAAAAAAACAAAAAACAAAAAAAACCTGAGGACAACCAGGCATGAAGTAGAAAGGCAGGACTCCCATCTCCAGCCTGGATATCTCAGTCACAGGAGATGTCAACCCTGAGTGCCTGTACAGCATTACCATAAGGAAGGAGGTATATTGCATAATTTCCTTGATCACAAACCTATAGAGAGCCTTCCCACACTCTTAGGATATCTCTTTCAAAATCTCTCATATAGGAGACTGGCTGTGTTTCAAAGTTTGTTAGAGCTGAGATAAACCTGGGCTTAAGGCACCATCTACTGCCAAAACAGAGGCATTGACCTAGCCAAAATCAAGCAAACAATACCCCACAATACTTATGTCTTAAAGAAAACTCAAAATGCAAAATAAGACAGAGAGAACAATAAACTAAATAACTAGTCCTTCAATAAAAAGATATAGATGTATAACCACAAGAAATAATACCAAAGAGGAAATTTTAACCTCCCTAAATGGACAAAGCATAAACCATTGACCAATGCTTATTAATAAGATGGCTATCAGTGTTTATTGGATCAAGAATTCAAGTTATCAGTTTTCAGGAAACTCAGATCTCTAAAACAACACAGAAAAGGAACTGATACAATTCTGAAAGAAACTTTTAAAAATGGACTGAAATTATTTAAAAATAAAGAATCCCGGAACTGAGAAATATACTGGTTGAAGTGGAAAAATCAGAAGGCTTTCAACCGCAGAATAGATCAAACAGAATAAAGAATCAGTGAGCTCTAAAATGAGTTATTAGGACCAGTTGTGCAGGCTCAGGCCTGTAATCACAGCACTTTGGGAGGCTGAAATGGGTTGATCACTTGAGGTTAGCAGTTCAACACCAGTCTGGACATGACGGTGAAACCCTGATATTTCAGGGAGTCAATGTAGTGCCATTGAACTCCAGCCTGGGCAACACAGAGAGGCTTTGTCCAAAAAAAAAAAAAAAAAAAAAAAAAAAAAAGGCAAAAGAAAAAAGAAAATAAAATAAATTAACATAGGTTATTAAGAAATTCACAAAGAACAAAACAGAAAAACAATCAAAAAGAATGAAGACTATTTACCAGATATACAGAATTACCTTAAATAAGCAAATCTAAGATTTAGCAATATTCGTGAAAGAGTTCAGCAAAAGGAAGATATATACAGCATATTCAGGTGAATAATAACTTTCAAAAATTTGAGAGAAATATAAATATATAGGATCAGAAAGATCGTAGTCAACAAAAAAGATTAATACCACATAAAACTATCCCACAACAAACAAGAATAAAACTCTCACTCCAGTCACCACTGCCAGCTCGTTCACCTTGTTCTTCTGTGGCTCCGCTATCCCACTCCTCTGCCCATCGCAATAGAAGAAGTGATCGCCATGCTGCTCACTGACAATGGCTCTGGCATGTGCAAAACTGGCTTTGCTAGGGATAGCGCTCCCTGAGCCATGTTTCCCTCCATCGTGGGGTGCCCCCGACACCAGAGAATGATGGTGGACATGGGCCGGAAGGACTCCTACATGAACAACAAAGCCCAGAGCAAGCACAGCATCCTGACCCTGAAGTAACCCATCAAGCATGGCATCATTGCCAACTGGGAAAACATGGAGAAGATCTGGCACCACTTTTACAATAAGCTGCATGGGGCCCCAGAGGAGCACCCAGTGCTGCTAATCAAGGAACCCCTGAGCACCAGGGCCAACAGAGAGAAGATGTCTCAGATTATGTTTGAGACCTTCAACACCCAAGCCATGTATGTGGCCATCCAAGATGTGCTGTCCCTATATGGCTTTGGGTGCACCACTGGCATTGTCATGGACTCTGGACACAGGGTCACCAACACGGTGCCCTTCTAGGAGAGCTACTACCTTCCCCATGCCACCCTGTTTCTGGACTTTGTTGGCTGGGACTTGACTGAGTACCTCATGAAGATCCTCAACAAGCTAGGCTACAGCTTCACCATCACAGCCAAGTGGGAAATCATGCACGACATCAAGGAGAAGCTGTGCTAGGTCTCCCTGAACTTCAAGCAGGAGATGGCCACTGCCACATCCTCCTCTTCTTTGGAGAAGAGCTACAAACTGCTCGATGGCCAGGTCATCACCATTGACAAGGAGCGGTTCCGGTGTCCAGAGGTGCTGTTCCAGCCTTCCTTCCTGGGTATGGAATCTTGCAGCATCCATGAGACCACCTTCAACTCCATCATGAAGTGTGACGTGGACATCCGCAAAGACCTGTATGCCAACACGGTACTATCTGACAGCACCACCATGTACCCAGGCATTGCTGACAGGATGCAGAAGGAGATCACTGCCCTGGCGCCCAGCATCATGAAGATTAAGATCATTGCACGCCCAGAGCGCAAGTACTCAGTGTGGATTGGTAGCTCCATCCTGTCCTCACTGTCCACCTTCCAGCAGATGTGGATTAGCAAGCAGGAGTATGATGAGTCGGGCTCCTCCATCATCCACCACAAATGCTTCTAAATGGACTGAGCAGATGTGTAGCATTTGCTGCATGCGTTAATACAGAAGTATAAATTTGCCCTTGGCAAATGCGTACACCTCATGCTAGCCTCATGAAATTGGAATAAGCCTTTGAGAAGAAATTGTCCTTGAAGCTTGTATCTGATACCAGCACTGGATCATAGAACTTGTTGCTGATTTTGACCTTGAATTCAAGTTAATTGTTCCCCTTGGTATTTGTTTAATACTGTGTACATATCTTTGAGTTCAAACTTTAGTGCACCTGGAGTGGTCACTTCGTGACTGAGGTAAGAATGTACTTGTGGAAGACAAGTCTGTGGCTTGGTGTGTCTGCATGGCCAGCAGTCTCTGATCTGTGCAGGGTATTAATGTATCAGGGCTGAGTGTTCTGGGATTTCTCTAAAGGCTGGCAAGGACTCCTGACCTAGTTTCTTCTGTCCTGCCTGTCTGTCACGGTTGGAAAGTCCAAGCCATAGGACCCAGTTTCCTTTCTCAGCTGATGTTTTTTCCAGAACACGGTGGACTCTCACTTGCCTTGATTTGGAAGCAGTTTGCATTTACACTTGTAAATGTATTCATCCTTTTAATTTATGTAAGGTATGAATTGTATGATATTCTAGATTCTGTAAAGAGATGACAACAAATTTTTGTTTTCTACTGTTATGTGAGAACGTTAGGCCTCAGCAACACATAATTGTGTAAGGAAAAATAAAAGTGCTGCCAAAAAAGAGAATCAAGCTCTCAAAGGTTGAGAAATAAAGAAAATTCTAAAAGCACCAAGGGAAAATAAACAAAAAAATGGAGGAGCTCGAAATCATTCGGCAAAAGACTTGTCAACAATAGGACTTTAAGGAAGACACAGTATTACAAGATATAAATTGTGATGTCAAAAACATCATTGGAACAGAGGATAAGTGTCTAGGGTTTTTATGTGACAAAAGTTGTCAGCTTAAGCTAGTTGATTATTAACTATAAGATGTTTTCTCTGAGCATTTGAAGACCATCAAAAACTACAGCAGCAACACTAACGATAAAAACAAAGCAGTCAAAGCTTATCACTACTGAAGATATTTAAATGCTAAACATTTAAAAGCAGACATGGGAGGAAGAAGGGAAAAAATGATGTATGACTCAATCAGAAACCACTAACAAGATAGCAGTAGTAAGAACTTAATTATCAATAATTATCTTGAATGCAAATGAATTAAATTATGTAATTAAAAGACGTGGAGTAACCAAATGGATTTTAAAAACGGGATTCAACTACATGTTACCCATGAGACCCACTTAATCTTTAAGGACAAACATGGCCGAAAATGAAGGAATAGAAGAAGATACTGCTATGCAAATGGTAATTAAAAAATTAGGAGTGGCTATACTCCCATGTATAAAAGAGATTTCAATTCAAAACCTGTCATAAGACCAAGAAGGTCATCATTTAATAATAAAGCAATCAATTCATCAAAATGTTATAACAGTTATATATATACATCTGCACTCAACATTGGAGCACCTAAATATTTAAAGCAAATATAAATAGAAATGAAGAAGAAAATGGCAATAAAATAATTGTAGGAAATTTCAGTACCTCAATTAAAACAAGGAATAGATAAACTCGACAGAAAATTAATAAGAAAATGCCAGACTTTAGTTTTAACTAAATGAACCCACAGACATATACAGAACTTTTCATCGTGTAGCAGCCGAATATATATTTTGCTGTAACACGCCTGGAGGATTCTCTAAGATAGACCATGTGCTAGGCCATAAAATAAGTGTTAAAAAAGTGAGATGGCTAAAAATATATTTAATATTTTTCAGACTGTCATGGTAGCAAACCAAAAATCAGTAAGAGGAGAAATCAAAAAAAAAAAAAAAAAACAAACTCACAAATAATGAACTTTTTTTTTTTTTTTTTTGAGACAGAGTCTCGCTTTGTTGCCCAGGATGCAGTGCAGTGGCACAATCTCAGCTCACCGCAAGCTCCGCCTCCCAGGTTAACGCCATACTCCTTCCCCAGCCTCCCGAATAGCTGGCACTATAGGTGACTGCCACCACCCCCAGCTAATTTTTCGTATTTTTAGTAGAGACACGATTTCACCGTGTTAGTCAGGATGGTCTCTATCTCCTTACCTCATGATCTTCCCTCCTCGGCCTCCAAAAGTTCTGAGAATACAGGCATGAGCCACTGCCCCCCAGCCTACATGACATTTTTAAAACATTGCTCCTTAACAATGAATTGTTGAAAATAAACATAAAAGAAATATTCATAAATATCTTGAGACAAATAATAGTGGAAACACAACATACCTAAACCTATGGTGTGCAATGAAGCAGCATTATGATGGAACATTACAGCGATAAATGAGTACATTAAAAAAATAAAGATACCAAATAAGCAACATCTCATTGTATCTAAGAATCTAGAAGGAAAAACAACGAACTTCAAAATTGGCACAATTAATAAAATAATAATTAAAACGGAAACAAATCAAATAGGGAACATAAACATCTGATGAGAAAAAAAAAAAGGCAGCCAAATTATAAAGCAATAAGTAAAGTTATCTCTCTTTGCAGATGACAAACTCCTATATGTAAAGACAGTTCAAATGTTCTATTTAAGAAACTGTTAGAACCAATGAACAAATTTGGTAACGTCATTGTACAAATAATTACCTGACTGAAAAAGAATTCAAGAAACTCATCTGACTTATAAGCATATCAAAGAAATTAAATACTTAAAAAAAAGGTAACCAGAAAGTAAAAGATCTCTCCATTGAAAACTATGAGACATTGATAAAAGCAATTTAAGAAGACAAAAATAAATGGAAAGATTCTCTATGCTTATGGATTGGGAGAGTTAATATTGTTAAAATATTTATAGCATCAAAAGCAATACACAGATGCAATGTGATCCATCAAAATTTCAATGGCATTCTTCACAGAAATAGAAAACAAAGTACAAAACTTGTATAGCTATATAGAGAGCCATAAATTGTGAAAACAATTCTTGAGAAAGAAAAAGAACTGAGAAGAATCACACGACCTTATTTGAAATTGGCATGAACACAGAAACATGACCAAATGAACAGAACAGAACATCCAAGCATATGTAGTCAATTAGTTTTTGAAATCTGCAGCAAAATGATAAAATGAGAAGAGGGATCATGTTTTCTATGAGTAGTGCTGGGAGAACTAGATTTCCACACACAAAATAACAAAATTGGATCCACATTTTACATCATACACAAAAATCAAATGAAGATAAGTTGAAAATTCCTAAATGTAAGACTGCAACCTCTACAACACCTAGAGGAGAACATAGAAAAAAGCTCATGAACGATGGCCTTGGTAATAATTATTTTAGATAGCATATTAAAACCTCAGTCCACATAAACAAAAACAAATGAGCAAGACTACATCAAATGAAAAAGGAATCAGTCGACCAAATACAATAGCCTAAATATTGGGGAAAATATTTTCAAGCTATATATCTGATGATGGGTTAAGATCTAATGTTTATGAAGAAATTGTATGTGGGAAAGAAAGTTTCTGAGGTGCCGGTTGATTTGATCTTCCCTGTGTGAGACACCCACGGGGAGCCATGGTTGGCTTCTGAGGAGAAAATCTACTTACTGCCTACATGTCTTTTTCCCTGAGAGCACAACCGCACAGCGCATTCCACTGGTTGCTCAGGGAGATTAGCCACACGCCTTTGCTCAAGGGAATTCACAGAAACCACCAGTGCTATACATCCTACTCAATGACTGACGAGTTCTCCTTCACTGATTAATCCTTTTCCTCATTCCTTCCTCCCCCTCTTATCCACCCTAAGAATAAAGATCTTGTAGACCACTAAATTAGGTGGAGCCTGACATCTTTGGGCAGTGAGCAATCCTCTGATGCTCCGGCGCCCTGGACCTGCCTTTTAAATGCTTATTCTCTCTCTTTCTAACTCCTTTGTCTCCCCCAGACTCAGGGTACCTGCGGGGTGTTGTGGGACTGTTTTCCCCAACATTGTACAACTCAACAGTAGCAAAACAAATAAACATATTAAAAGTTGAGCAAAAGCTCTGAATTGACATTTCTCCAAAGAACATATTTAAATGGGTAACAGGTATTTAAAACATATTCAACATCATTAATCATCAGAAAAAATTTAAATCAAAGGTACTTTGAGACGTTACATAACTCACATCAAGATGGCTATTATTAAAAACTGAAAAGATCACAAAGTTTGGCTAGGATGTTTAGAAAATAAAACTCATGTACAGTGTTGTTGGTAATGTGTAGCAACTATAAAAATTGGTATGGAGGTTTCCAGAAAATTAAAAATAAAACTACTTATGCCTCAACAACTCTTCCTTTAGACATATAACCAAAGGAAGTCCCTACCTCATAGAGATATTTGCACTCTCATATTCATTGAATCATTATTAACAATACCTAAAATATGGAAACAACCGTATTGTCCAGTACAAAGAAATATTATTTAGCCCTAAGCAAGAATGAGATCTTGCCATTTGCCCCACCATGGAGGATCTTGGGGGTAACTATGCTAAGTGAAATAAACCAGGCACAGAAAGAAAAATATTTACAATCACACATATGCAACAGAAGGGAGGGTGATGCCAGGCTTTTTTTTTTTTTAGTGAGTTCTCAAAGGCTAATAAAAAAGAATCTCCCTCCTTATCACAAGAATGACACTAAGCTCTTCATAAAGTATCCACCCCCATGACCTGAGCATCTCTCACTCAACCTCTCCTCCAACACTGGGGATCAAATTTCAGCATAGTTTGTAAAAGCAAATATCCGAACTATAGCAATAACTATGTGAGATTAGAAATATGTGAATTTGTTCCAGTATAGTATCCTTTGAAATAGCAATATGTATCCCATAGTATATGTTGTACATCTGAAATGAACATAATAGGATGCATTTCTATTTATTTATTTATTTTTAAATTTTTATTATACTTTAAGTTCCAGGGTAAGTGTCTACAGTGTGCAGGTTTGAACATAGGTATTCGTGTGCCATGTTGGTTTGCTGCACCCATCAACTCATCATTTACATTAGGTATTTCTCCTAATGCTAATCCTCCCCCAAATCCCTACCCCCTACTCCCTGACAGGCCCTGGTGTGTGATTTTCCTTGCCCTGTGTCCAAGTGATCTCATTGTTCAATTCCCACCTATGAGTGAGAATATGTGGTGTTTGGTTTTATGTCCTTGTGAAAGTTTGCTGGGAATGATGGTTTCTAGCTCATCCATGTCCCTGCAAAGGACATAAACTCATCCTTTTTTATGGCTGCATAGGATTCTATCTTGTATATGTGCCACATTTTCTTAATACAGTCTATCATTGATGGATATTTGGGTTGTTTCCAAGTCTTTGCTGTTGTAAATAGTGCCACAATAAGCAAACATATGTATGTTTCTTTACAGTAGCATGATTTATTATCCTTTAGGTGTATTTCCAGTAAAGGGATTGGTGAATCAAATGGTAATTCTAGTTTTAGATCCTTGAGGAATCACCACACTCTCTTCCACAGCGGTTGAACTAATTTACACTCCCACCAGCAGTGTAAAAGTATTCCAGTTTCTCCACATCTACTCCAGCATCTGACTTTTTAATGATCACCATTCTAAGGGGCATGAGATGGTATCACATTTTGGTTTTCATTTGCATTTCCCTGATGACCAGTGATGATGACCATTTTTCCCTGCTTCTGTTGACTGCATAGATGTCGTCTTTTGAGAAGTGTCTCTTCTTATCCTTTGCCCACCTTTTGATGACTTTTTTTTCATATAAATTTGTTTGTGTTCTTTGTTGGTTATGGATATTAGTTCTTTGTAGGATTTGTAGATTGCAAATTTTCTCCCATTCTGTAGGTTTCCTGTTTACTCTGATGGCAGTTTTTTCACTGTCCTATTTATCTATTTTCACTTTTGTTGCCATTGCTTTTGGTGTTTTAGTCATGAAGTCCTTGCCCATGCCTATGTTCATAATGGTATTGCCTAGGTTTTCTTCTAGGTTTTTTATGGTTTTAGGTTTAACATTTAAGTGTTTTATCCATTTTGAATTAATTTTTATGTAATGTGTAAGGAAGGGATCCAATTTCAGCTTTCTACAAATGGCTAGCCACTTTTCCCAGTACAATTTGCTAAATAAGGAATCATTTCCCCATTTCTTCTTTTTGTCAGATATGTCAAAAATGAGATGATTGCAGATGTGTGGTGTTATTTCTGAGGTCTGTCTTCTGTTCCATTGGTCAATATATCTGTTTTTGTATCAGTACCATGCTGTTTTGTTTACCATAGCCTTGTAGTATAGTTTCCAGTCAGGTAGCATGATGTCTCCAGCTTTGTTGTTTTTGCTTAAGACTGTATTGGCAATGTGGCTTCTTTTTTGGTTCCATATAAACATTAAGGTAGTTTTTTTCCAATTCTCTGAAGAAAGTCATTGGTAGCTTGATCAGAATGGCATTGCATGTATAAATTACTTTGGACACTATGGCCATTTTCAAGATATTGTTTCTTCCTATCTATGATCATAGAACATTCTCCCATTTGTTTGTGTCCTTTTTTATTTTGTTAAGCAGTGTTTTGTAGCTCTCCCTGAAGAGGTCCCTCACATCCCTTTTAAGTTGGATTCCTAGGTATTTTATTCTCTTTGAAGCAATTTTAAATGGGAATTCACTCACGATTTTGGTCTCTGTTATTGGTGTATAGGAATGCTTGTGATTTTTGCACACTGATTTCATAACCTGAGACTTTGCTGAAGTTGCTTATCAGCTTAAGTAGATTTTGGGCTAAGACAATGGAGTTTTCTCAATATACAATCATGTCATCAGAAAACAGGAACAATTTGACTTCCTCAATTCCTAATTGAATACTCTTTATTTCTTTCTCTTGCCTGATTGCCCTGCACAGAACTTCCAACACTATGTTGAATAGGAGTGGTGAGAGAGGGCATCTTTGTTTTGTGCTAGTTTTCAAAGGGAATGGTTCCAGTATTTGCCCACTCAGTATGATATTGGCTGTGGGTTTGTGGTAAGTAGCTTTCATTATTTTCAGATACGCTCCATGAATACCTAGTTTATTGAGAGTTTTTTAGCATGAAGGACTATTGAATTTTGTCAGAGGCCTTTTTTCTATCTGTTGAGATAATCATGTGGCTTTTGTCATTAGTTCTGTTTATGTGATAGATTACACTTATTGACTTGCATAAGTTGAAACACATTTACATTTCAGGGATGAAAATGACATGATAGTTGTGGATAAGCTTTTTGATGTGCTGCTGGATTCAGTTTACTGGTATTGTACTCAGGATCTTCACACCGATGTTCATCATGGCTATTGGTCCAAAATTATCTTTTTTTGTTGTGTCTCTGCCAGGCCTTAGTATCAGGATGATGGTGACCTTATAAAATGAGTTACGGAGAATTACTTCTTTTTTTATTGATTGGGATAATTTCAGAAGGAATGCTACCAGTTCCTCTTTGTACCTCCAGTAGAATTCAGCTGTGAATCCATCTGGTCTTGGACTTTTGTGGTTGGTAGGCGATTAATTATTGCCTCAATTTCAGAGCCTGTCTTTGGTCTATTCAGAGATTCAACTCCTTCCTGGTTTAGTTTTTGTAGGATGTATGTGTCCAGGAATTAATCGATTTATTCTATATTTGCTAGTTTATTTGCATAGAGGTGTTTATGGTTTTCTCTGATGGTAGTTTGTATGTCTGAGGGACTGGTGGTGACATCCCCTTTATTTTATTATTTTTTATTATATTTTATTATTATTATGCTTTAGGTTTTATGGTACATGTGTGCAATGTGCAGGTTAGTTACATATGTATACATGTGCCATGCTGGTGTGCTGCATCCACTAACTCATCATCTAGCATTAGATATATCTCTCAATGCTATGCCTCCCACATCCCCCCACCACACAACAGTCCCCAGAGTGTGATGTTCCCCTTCCTGTGTCCATGTGTTCTCATTGTTCAGTTCCCATTTATGAGTGAGAACATGCGGTGTTTGGTTTTTTGCCCTTGCGATAGTGTACTGAGAATGATGATTTCCAATTTTGTCCATGTCCCTACAAGGGACATAAACTCATCATTTTTTGTGGCTGCATAGTATTCCATGGTGTATATGTGCCACATTTTCTTAATCCAGTCTATCCCTATTGGACATTTTGGTTGGTTCCAAGTCTTTGCTATTGTGAATAATACCACAATAAACATACGTGTTCACGTGTCTTTATAGCAGCATGATTTATACTCCTTTGGGTATATACTCAGTAATGGGATGGCTGGGTCAAATAGTATTTCTAGTTCTAGATCCCTGAGGAATCACCACACTGACTTCCACAATGGTTGAGCTGGTTTGCAGTCCCACCAACAGTGTAAATGTGTTCCTATTTCTCCACATTCTCTCCAGCATCTGTTGTTTCCTGACTTTTTAATGATTGCCATTCTAACTGGTGTGAGATGGTATCTCATTGTGGTTTTGAATTGCATTTCTCTGATGGCGAGTGATGTTGAGCATTTTTTCAGGTGTTTTCTGGCTGCATAAATATCTTCTTTTGAGACGTGTCTGTTCATTTCCTTCACCCACTTTTTGATGGGGTTGTTTGTTTTTTCTTGTAAATTTGTATGAGTTCATTGTAGATTCTGGATATTAGCCCTTTGTCAGATGAGTAGGTTGTGAAAATTTTCTCCCATTTTGTAGGTAGCCTGTTCACTCTGATGGTAGTTTCTTTTGCTGTGCAGAAGCTCTTTAGTTTAATTAGATCCCATTTGTCAATTTTGACTTCTGTGGCCATTGCTTTTGGTGTTTTAGACATGAAGTTCTTGTCCATGCCTATGTCCTGAATGGTAATGCCTAGGTTTTCTTCTAGCATTTTTATGGTTTTAGGTCTAACGTTTAAGTCTTTAATCCATCTTGAATTGATTTTTGTTTAAGTTGTAAGGAACGGATCCAGTTTCAGCTTTCTACATATGGCTAGCCAGTTTTCCCAGCACCATTTATTAAATAGGGAATCCATTCCCCATTGCTTGTTTTTCTCAGGTTTGTCAAAGTTCAGATAGTTGTAGATATGTGGTGTTATTTCTGACAGCTCTGTTCTGTTCCATTGGTCTATATCTCTGTTTTGGTACCAGTACCATGCTGTTTTGGTTACTGTAGCCTTGTAGTATAGTTTGAAGTCAGGTAGTGTGATGCCTATTTGATTCTTCTCTCTTTTTTTCCTTATTATTCTTGCTAGGGATCTATCCATTTTGTTGATCTTTAAAAAAAAAAACAGTTCCCAGATTCATTGATTTTTTTGAAAGGTTTTTTTGTATTTCTATCTCTTCATTTCTGCTCAGATTTTCCATATCTTTTGTCTTCTGCTAGCTTTTGAATCTGTTTACTCTTGATTCTCTCTTTCTTTTCATTGTCATGTTAGAGTGTCAATTTTAGATCTTTTCTGCTTTCTCTTGTGGGCTTTTAGTGCTATAAATTTCCCTCTACACACTGCTTTAAATGTGTCCAGAGATTATGGTACGTTGTGTCTTTGTTCACATTGGCTTCAAAGAACATCGGTTTTTCTGCCTTCATTTCTTTACTTACCCAGCAGTCATTCAGGAACAAGATGTTCAGTTTCCATGTAGTTCTGTAGTTTTGAGTGAATTTCTTAATGCTGGGTTGTAATTTGATTGCACTGTGGTCTGGGAGACAGTTTGTTGTGATTTCTGTTCTTTTACATTTGCTTAGTAGTGCTTTATTTCCTATTATGTGGTCAATTTTAGAATAAGTGTGATGTGGTTCTGAGAAGAATGTATATGCTGTTGATTTGGGGTGGAGAGTTCAATAGATGTCATTAGGCCTGTTTGTTGCAGAGCTCAGTTAAGGTCCTGGATATCCTTGTAAACTTTCTGCCTCGTTGATCTGTCTAATATTGATAGTGCAGTGTTAAAATCTCCCATTATTATTGTGTGGTAGTGTAAGTCTCTTTGTAGGTCTATAAGGACTTGCTTTATGAATCTGGGTGTTCCTGTATTGGGTGCATATATATTTAGGATACTTAACTCTTCTTCATGAATTGATCCCTTTACCATATGCAATGGCCTTCTTTGTCTCTTTTGATCTTTGTTGGTTTAAAATCTGTTTTATCAGAGACTAGGATTGCAAACTCTGCTTTTTTTTTTCTTTCCATTTGCTTGGTAGGTCTTCTTCCATCCCTTTATTTTGAACCTATGTGAGTCTTTGAATGAGAGATGGGTCTCCTGAATACCAAACACTGATAGGTCTCAACTCTTTATCCAATTTGCCAGTTTGTGTCCTTTAATTGGGACATTTAGCCCATTTACAGTTAAGGTTAATATTGTTATGTGTGAATATGATCCTGTCATTATGTTCGCTGGATAGTTTGCCCATTAATTGATACAGTCTCTTCATAGCATTGAAGGTCTTTTCAATTTGTCATGTTTTTGTAGTGGCTGGTACTACTTGTTTCTTTCTGTGTATAGTGCTTCCTTCAGGAGCTCTTTTAAGGCAGGCCTGGTGGTGACAAAATCTCTCAGTATTTGCTTGACTGTAAAGGATTTTAATTCTCCTTCACTTATAAAGCTTAGTTTGGCTAGATATGAAATTCTGCATTGAAATTCTTTTCTTTAAGAATCTTGAATATTGGCCCCACTCTCTTCTGGCTTGTACGGTTTCTGCTAAGAGATCCACTGTTGGTCTGACAGGCTTCCCTTTGTGAATAATTCAACTTTTTTCTCTGGCTGCCCTTAACACTTTTTCTTCATTTCAATCTTGGTGAACCTGACAGTTATGTGTCTTGGGGTTGCACTTCTCAAGGAGCATCTTCCTGATGTTATCTATATTTCCTGAATTTGAATGTTGGCCTGCCTTGCTAAGTTAGGGAAGTTATCCTGGATAATATGCTGAAGAATGTTTTCCAATTTGGTTCCATTCTTTCAATCACTTTCAGGTACACCAGTCAAATGTAGATTTGGTCTTTTCACTTAGTCCCATATTTCTCAGAAGATTGGTTTGTTTCTTTTTATTCTTTTGTTCTCTAACCCTGTCTTCTCACTTTATTTTATTGATATGATCTTCAGTCACTGACACCCTTTCTTCCACTTGATCGTATCAGCTATTGAAGCTTGTGCATGTGTCATGAAGTTCTTGTGCCAGGGTTTTCAGATCCATCAGGTCACTTAAGGTCTTCTCTACACTCTTTCTTCTAGTTAGCCATTCATTTAATCACTTTTTGCGGTTTTTAGCTTCCATGTGATGGGTTCGAACATGTGACTTTAGCTCAAAGAGATTTGTCATTGCCAACCTTCAGAAGCCTACCTCTGGCAACTCATCACAGTCATTCTCCATCCAGTTTTGTTCCATTGCTTGTCAGGAGCTGTGATCCTTTGAAGGAGTAGATGTGCTCTAATTTTTAGAATTTTCATCTTTTCTACTCTGGTTTCTCCCCACTTTTGTGCATTTATCAACCTTGGGTTTTGATGTTGTTGTTCTACACATAGGGTTTTGGTGTAAATGAAATTTTTTTTTTTATGTTGAAGCTATTCTTTCTGCTTGTCCGTTTTCCTTCTAACCATGAGGTCCCTCAGCTGCAGGTCTTTTGTAATTTGGGGGAGTTCCACTCCAGATTCTGTCTGCCTGGTTGTCATGAGCAGAGTTTGCAGAAGAGCAAATATTGCACAATAGCAAATATTGCTGTCTGATCCTTCCTCTGGAAGCTTCGTCCCAGAGGGGAAGCTGCCTATATGAGGTCAGCATCTACTGGGAGGTGTCTCCCAGATAGGCTACACAAGGGTCAGGGACCCATGTGAGGAGGTAGTCTGTCCAATCTCAGAGCTCAAATGGCATCCCAGGATAACCACTGCTCTCTTCAGAACTGTCAGACAGGGATGTTTAAGTCTGCCAAAGCTGTCTGCTGCCTTTTTTTCAGCTATGCCTGGCCCACAGTGGCAAAATCTAGAGGAAATAGCCCTTGTTGAGCTGTGGTGGGCTCTGCCCAGTTCAAGTTTTCTGCATGCTTTGTTTACCTACTCAAGCCTTAGCAATGGTGGAAGCCCATCTACCAGCCAGGCTGCCACCTTCGGGGTTGATTTCAAACTGCTGCATTAGGACTGAGCAAGGCTCTGTGGGCATGGGACCCACCAAGCCAGGCAACGGAGAGAATCTCTTGTTCTGCCAGATGCCGTGACCTTGGGAAAAGTGCAGTGTTTGCACAGGAATACTCATTTTTTTCCAGGTAGTCTGTCATGTCTTCCCTTGGCTAGGAAAGGGAAATTACCCAACCCCTTGCACTTCCCAGTAGAGGTGACACCCCGCCTTACTTCAGCTCACTCTCCATGGGCTGCACCCACCTCCGTGGGCTGCACCACTCTCCAACCCGTCCCAATAACATGAACCAAGTGCCTCTGTGGGAAATGCTGAAATCACTGACCTGTATTGATCATGCTGGGAGCTGCACACTGGAGCTGTTCCTATTTGGCCACCTTGGAACAACCCCAGGAAAAAATAGGATGCATTTTAAAGGTAATTCTTTTTTTTTTTAAGACGGAATCTTATTCTGTCACTCAGGCTGGAGTTCAGTGGTGTGGAGAGTGCTTCCTCCACACACTTCCTTGTCCCTGTCAATCAGCTGGCTGCGAGGTCATTGAAACCAGAGATCTGAGGCTCAGGACAGGCCCAAGTAGTGTTGTGGCTGCCTGCCTGCATTTCAAGGTCACTGTATGGTAGGGTCAGGTTTGGCTACAGAAATGGCTATTGTGTCACCAGAGGAGGCCTTGTTGAGTTGATTTGAGAGACAATACAAGCACCAAGATTTGGAAGGTACCAGGTTAGTGTTGAGGAAACCAGCCCCACACCATGCAGTGGGTACCCTGAGTCTGGAGGAAACAAAGGAATTAGAAAGAGACAGAATAAACATTTAAAAGGTGGGTCCAGGGGACCAGAGCATTGAAGGCTTGCTCATGGCCCATTGCTCTTGGGCTTCACCCAATTTATTGGTTTACAAGCTCCTTGTTCTCAGGGCCTCTGGGAGGGGGAAGAAGGGATAAGGAAAAGGATTAATCAGTGAAGGAGAACTCGTGACCCATTCAATAAGAGGTTTGGCACTGTCAGTTTCTGTGAATTTCCTTGAGCAAAGGCCTGTGTCTAACCTACTAAAGATCTGTAACTTATTGGGACTGAAACATGTGGGAGCTGGTTTCAGGAGGAGCCAAAATGTTTGATTATACTCAACTGCTTCAAGAGAGTGTTATCTACCTGAACAACCTGTGGAGTGCTGCTGAGCAGTTATGCACTTCGGGCATAAATACGTGAAGGCAATAAGGAGACTTTTCTCCTCAGGGGCTCCCTATGGTGCCCCATGGTTTTCTCACACAGGGGAGACCAACACAACTGGCACCACAGAAACTCTCTTTTCTACAGTTAGTAATTATGGGTTTTTGGTTTGGACCAAAGACAGGACAAGAGATAAACAAAAATATTGGGGTGACCTTGTGGTGACAGCATTTTCCAGCCAGCAGGCCTGCTTTACCTTCTGGAAAGAAGGCTGGGCCTCAGAGTCCCACAAAACTTCTTCCATCTGATCCCTTTTGGAGGGACATGAATAAAATGGGCCTCCACAGTCCCAAGAAAGCTCTCAAGGACTTGGGCTTGGACTTTCCTGGAGACAAGACAATTTGAATGCCACTGACTGCCAGGTACTATCATCCCATGGGCCATGAGACAATTTCACTGTTCACTTCCCCTCTACTCTTTATTGGGGACTAAGGCATGGAATGAGTGTAGGGATGACAGATGACAGGGTCCTGTCTATGGGATAAGGACAGACCCCAGGGAAGGAGAAGCCTCCAGCCAGGAGTTGAGGTCAGGGGCCAGGTGTGGGCAGAAGTTTCCTCTGACCCTACGCTTACTCCTGCAGCCTGACTCATCACCGGAATTTATGTCTATTTTGGAGAATGGAGAAAACAGACTTAGGAAAAGACACTTGCAGGCCTGTAACCTAAAGACAAACCCTGTTGTAATTCTGGTGTGTTTATTTTTGGTATTTTGTTTGTTTCTCTTTTCTCATGTTTCTGATACATATCAGTGTCTTTTTAGCACACTCCCTGAACTCTGTGATCTTCTTTTGTTGAGGAGGACCTTTTAAGACAAGAAAAGTACAGGCTGGCCAGCTGTGCATCTGGTCTACATTTGGGGCTGGCCTACATCTTGTCTGGCCTTCACACCATGTGCACTTTTTCTCCTTTCCACATACCATAAGGATATTATAATCTTTCTTGGTACCTATTTTGCCTGCTTTTATTTACATCCTGCTCTGCCCTGGTATGTGACCTTAGGCAGGTTAATGTGACTTCTCACCTCTAAAATGGGGATGGTGCCAGGACCTGCCATGGGGATTGTTGCAAAGATTAAGTGGGGGTGGTTATCAAAAGCCTAAGAGTACCATTGAGACACAGTGTGCATTTATAAAATACAAATTCTTTATTATCAAGTACTGCCTAATTGTTCTTTAGGATCAACCATCATTTATTCACATAACTATCAAGCTCTTGTTAATCGTTTTCCTAGTTTCAATACTGGAGAACAATACTTCATTGAAAGTCATTGTAAATAAAGTGCTAACGTATTATCAATTTCAAGTAATAGGCATTATTAAGTGCCTCAGGGGTGCCAGGTCAATCAGAACCTGAGCCAAGTGTTTGCAGCCACAGAGAAAATGGGAAAGGCATTGCAATTTGTGATATCCTGGGACCCACAGCCATGAGTGGCCAAATTGAAACAGGAGACCACATTCATCAGCTTGGCTTCAGTTTCTTTCCAAGTACTACTGCTCTGACCTGAGAGAGCATCTGCCCACCAAAATATGGTGTTTTTTGTGTCCCCCAGGCCACTGCAGGGTAGTGAGATGTAGCAGTAGGGGCACAACCATGTTGTCACCACCCTCCCTTTCATCTTTGTTTCTCCTTTTGTCTGACTTCTGGCTGCTTATAGTTACATGCTGGACCACTCTATGGCTGCACCTGAGTGGTGGTTGATGCCACTAGCACTGGCATCCTCTAAGGAAATTTCCTTCCAGACTGGGAAGTTGGTCTACAGTTAGGGGCTGGACTTCATGATGCACACTGCAGATACCTCTGTGGTTGTGTCTATTGATACCCTTGTTGATGCCCCCATGTGGATCTGCTTTAGACAGATCTTAAGTTTTTGAGCTGGATCTGGTGGTTACTTGGGTCTTGTTTCAGGCAGCGGAAGTGTGGGTAGAGACAGGATTTTCTGCTGGAATCTGTGACATTTAATTAGACTTGGAACATGTACACCTGAAACAGAGACTGTTCCTAGAATCTCTGATACCACATATCATTTCTCATGTATTTTATTTTGAAAATAAAAATATATGCAGATGACTGAAAAATACAGAGGTGAGCCAAGAGTTACACAGAAGGAGCTGCCACCATGTGCACCTCACTCTAGTCACCTGAACTACCTGTTACCAACCAGGTACCACAGAGGATGACTGAGTTTCTTACACTCCTACATTTCCTCCACCCTCATCCAATGATAGGAATACCATGATTTTATTTTCTTTCTTAGTTATCATTGAAGTTGTAGGTAACTGTAGAATATAAATATTTAGATATATATTTTGTTGATCCAATACAATATGATCTTGTGACTTTCCTCTTGTAGGAAGTATATTATCACTGTGAATTCACATACAGGTCTTGGTATTCTATGGGTATATACAAATTTTTTCTTTAGCTTTCTATTTTCTTGAAGTTTCTATTCCTTTTCTTCTCTCTTTCTATTTAAAATTAAATTGTCTCCTTTTATCACATCCTTAACATCTTCCCTCATTTCTAACCTCCCACCTGAAAAGTCACTGCTGGATGCCTTCCCTTTTCCTGTTCCCATCCAACCAACATCTCTCTAGGCCTGGAATTGAGCTGTCATTCCAAGGACTTTTATAACTGCCTCCCTTGGTTTTTACATGTCAAATGCTATTTCACTACTGCAACTCTGGGACTCATCTCCCAGAGAGCTAACCACTTTTCTTATGGTTTATTTTTTTAATTGTATGTGGTTTTGAAATATTTTTTAGATTCTGTCTTCCATTTTTTGAGAGTTTCACATTTTAAGAGAATTTCAAGCTGTCTTTCCTAATCTCAGAATTTTCTTATTATCTTCCTAAATTTTGTTACTTTCTATGGATGCAATATTTTATACTTCTTTGAGATGATACGGAGCATGAATTCTGAAATTTCCTTGAACAGAGGGCGTGGGGCCAGAAGGAAAAAGGAACTTAAAGACTCATTTCTCTGGAGGTGAGTTGTGTGTTTGATCATATTTGTCTTTTATTTTTCACATTTTTAAAACTGTTGAACACTCATGTTTGCCTGTGCAATTAGTACTTAGGCTGAAATGGGGATGGTCACAGGCTCATTTCACATTGGGACAAGAGGAACAGGCCTTCAAACCAGGGGTCTGCACATGGGAAGGATGAATTCCTCTGGTAATCCCTAAGCTTCTTTGTTTCCTCTGCAGAAACCTTCACCTTCAGTTGTCCTGCTGCTGCCTTGGCATGGCGATATTCTTCCTCCACTTGCAACCTGACTGCACAACCATGGACATTGTGCTCATGGCTTTTCCCTTCTCTTTGTCTTGAAGAGAGACAATGCAACCCATTTCTCTACTGTAATGGAACCAGAATGTTCATATTAGAACTTGAACATCATTTCCTCTACATCAGAGGGCATGTAAGATTCTGCATGAAAGAGGAAATACCAGAAAATAGACACAAGGACAGGAAAGTCACTTTGACCTGTAAAGGTCCTCAAGGACAACTGGGTACTATGTTAGATGGTCACTCTTCTGTGCAGAAGGAAGAACTGTGTGAGACTTTCCCTCAGGTCTGTTCTGCATCTGAGCTCAGGGCCAACTTAATTCTCATTGTATAGCCTCATAAATTAGGAAAAGAAAAGAATCTACCTTCTCAGATCTCCTGCTCATCCATATTCTAAGCTTTGGACAGTTATTCCTTATTTAAAAACAGCTTCCTTGAAGTGTGATTGGCATATGGTAAACTGCACATGTGCAGATAGAAGAACTGGTGGTTTTCTCCATGTGAGTATATCATTTACCACAAGGCCAGAAGTGTGATGAAGGTCATGAAAACGTACCTTCCTCCCAGCAATAACAATCTCTTCCTGGCCAATCTCAGATCACAGATCTGCTTCTTTGACTAAAATTTAGCAGATATTTTATAGAATTACATGTAAATACAATATGTACTTGGGTCTTTCTGCATCATTCTGATCTGGCTTCTTTTATTTAGCAGAACCACTTGCAGAGTCACTCTGTTCTGAGTGCATAAACAGTCCATTCCTTTTCATGCTGAGCCACATGCCATGGTGTGGATGTGCCACAGCTTGTTCACCCTTCTTCTGCATATGGGCATTTGGGAGCTCCTGGTTTGGGAACATTGTGTATAAGGATGTCTTGAATATTTATTTATGTATGTAGCCTGTAAATTTGCCTTCATTTCTCATCATTCATTCCTAGTAGTGCAGTGGTCACATCATGTCATGGTAAGTCTGTTTCAACCTTGCTAAGGAACCACTGGGCCTTGTGCTAAGTGTTTGGTCCATTCCCTGCTTTCTGTCTTGTTCCATCTCATTTAGTCATACTAAGTCATCTGCACGTGGTGGTGCTCATAAAATGTTAATTTCCCTTTATTTATGTGGAACAATGCATTTATATTATATGCTGAGGTCTGGATTACATTAGAGCAAGATGTGGAAGAAATTGTAAGCCCTGAGGAGACATCACTGATCACTGGGTGTCTGGATAGGCAGCATAGAAAAAGTGACCTGGAAATGACCAGCGAGTGTGTTACAGATATTTAAACAGGTGTGAGTGGGGCAGGAGAGGGATTACTTTATACCCACAAGATTTTTTTTTTTTTTTTTGAAAAAGGGAGAGTTGGAGAGTTTGTGCAGAAATTGGAACATTTCTGCATTTCTGGTGAGAATGTGAAATGGTAGTGATGGTTGCACAATAACATAAACATACTTAATGCCACTTACCTATACATGTACAAATGTTTAGATTAGTAAATTTTATGTTATGTTTCTTTTAACACATACAATAAAGGCTTCCTGAGAACTGGTCCTGAAACAGTTCCATGTGGAAAAAAACAAGACCCTTCTTTCCTAGAGTGAGTAGGAGCCTTTTATTTTTTTCAAACGGAGTCTTGCTCTGTGGCCCAGGCTGGAGTGCAGTTGTGTGGTCTCTGCTCACTGCAGAGCTTTGACTGTGGCCCCAATCACCTAGTGAGACTTGCATTAATTCAGTAAAGACTAATTGACCAAGGCTCAAGTCAACACCACTAAAGAGTAATTGACAGTGTGGACTTCCCAATTAGAAAGCAATCTAGCACCGTACTAAGTCAAAAATTAACCTTAGCACTACATGAGTAAGCAAGCTAGTTAGATAAACATCCCATATTCATTTGTTTCTATTCTAACTTACTTAAATAAAGGGAAAAGGCCATTTTCAGGCAAGTTTATTACTGGAGCTTGTGCCTACCCCCCAGGCCTTGCAAGAAGGTTTGCATCTGCTAATTTTCCCCACCATCTTGACTGAACCCCCACAGATATGAAAGCAACAACAGGAATTTCTAGAGCACAAATTCGTTTCTGTGAAAATTGAAGAAATCATTGATTTCAATTTTAGTACATACTTCGCAATGCTTCATAATTGATAGAGATTAGAAATCTGGAGGTTTACCTTTTTAAATCTGCTTTTTCAAAAGTGAATCAAAATGTGAAATCACATGTTTTTGGTCTGTTCATTTTTCTTCACCTTTTGCAACATGGCACTGCTTTTGATTGACACTTTAAGACAGAGATTAATTTGTTAAAACATTTCTCACTGTTCTTTCCCATTTGCTTTGAGATATTACAAGTGAAACTTCTGGTAATTTCAGTAGTGCACACTTTAAAGAAGAAGAAAAGGTGGTGGGCATCTGGCAATATGGTTGAAAAGTAACAACTCTGGTCTGCAGCTCCCAGCGAGATGAACAAAAAAGACAGGTGATTTCTGCATTTCCACCTGAGTCACCCAGTTCATCTCACTGGAAGTGGTTAGACATTGAGTGCAGCCCACAAAAGGCAAGCAGAAGTAGGGTGAGTGTTGCCTCACTCAGGAAGTGCAAGGGGCTGAAAACTTCCTCCCTTAACCAAGGAAAGCAATTGGGGGCTGTGCTATCAAGCCCATAACGTGCGGTTTTCCATGGTTTTTTACAATGCACAGACCAGGAGATTCCCTAGTGTGCTTGCATAACCACAGACCTGGGTTTCAAGCACAAACCTGGGTGACTGCTTTCACAGTTGCTGAGCTAGCTGCAAAATAATTTTTGTACCCCAGTGGCACAAGGAACACCAGTGACACAGAACCATTCACCCCTCTGCAAAGGGGCTGAAGCCAGGGAGCTAAGTGTTCTCACTGAGCAGGCCCCACACCCATGGACAACAGCAAGCTGATAACTGCTGGCTTCAAGTTCTCTTTACCCACACAGAAGCCTGAAGTCAACCTACAATGATCACGGTTGGTTGGGAGAGGGTTGACCACCATTACTGAGACTTCAGCAAAAGGTTTTCCCCTCAGAGTGTTAAGAAAACTGCCAGGAAGTTTGGACTGCATGGAACTCACAGAAGCATGCAAAACAACTGTGGCCACATTGGTGCTCTAGATTCCTCCTTACTGGGTAGGGCATCTCTGAAAGAAAGACAGCAGCCTGAGTCAGTGGCTTATATGTAAAACTCCCATCTCCCTGGGACAGAACACCTGGAAAAAGGGATGGCTGTGAGTGCAACTTCAGCAGACTTAAATATTCCTGCCTGCTTGCTCTGAAGAGAGCAGTGTATCTCCCAGGACAGTGCTCAAGCTCTGCTCTGGCTTTTCAAGTGTGCCCCTGAACAATGTGCTTCCTGACTAGGAGACCCCTTCCAGCAGGGGTCAACAGACACTTCATACAGAAGAGCTGTGGCTGGAACCATCCAGGTATCATTCTGGGACCAATCTTCCAATCATTGCTGTTGTGCAACTTCATATGGTGATACTCAGGCAAACAGCATCTGAAGTAGACCAGCAAACTGCAGCAGAGCTGCAGAAGTGATGCCTGACTGTTAGAAGAAAAACTAACACACAGGAAACAGTAACATCAACATCAACAAAAAGGACACTCACACGTAATCCCAATCCAAAGACATTCAGATACTTTCTACAGAAGAGTTGTTGCTGGCACCAGCCGGGTATCACTCTGGGACCAATCTTCCAATCATTGCTCTTGTGCAACTTCATATGGTGATAACCAGGAAAACAGCATCTGCAGTAGACCAGCAAACTGCAGCAGAGCTGCAGAAGAGACGACTGACTGTTAGAAGAAAAACTAACAAACAGGAAACAGTAACATCAACATCAACAAAAAGGACACTCACAGAAAATCCCAGTACAAAGACATTCAAGATCAAAGATCACAGGTAGATAAATCCACGAAAAATGAGGAATAGCCAGCACAAAACAGCTGAAAATTCAAAAAAACTAGAAGGCCTCTTTTCCTCCAAATGACTGCAACTCCTCTCCAGCAAGGGCACAAAAGTGGATGGAGAATGAGGATGATGAGTAGGCAGAAGTAGGTTTCAGAAGATCAGTAATAACAAAACTATCTGAGCTAAAGAAACATGTTCTAAACCAATGCAAGGAAGGTAAGAACCTTCATAAAACATTACAGCAGCTGCTAACTAAAATAACCAGTTTAGAGAAGAACGTATGTGAACTCATAGAGCTAAAAAACACAGTGCAAGAAACATTGTGAAGCAAAAACAAGTATTAATAGCTGAATCAATGAAGAGGAAAAAAGGGTATCAGAGATTCAAGATCAACTTAATGAAATAAAGCATGAAGACAAGATTAGAGAAAAATGAAAGAAAAGCAACAAACAAAGCCTCCAAGAAATATGGGACTATGTAAATAGACCAAACCTATAATTGATTGGTGTACCTGAAAGTGATGGGGAAAAATGGAACCAAGTTTGTAAATGCACGTCAATGAATTATCCAGGAGAACTTCACAAATGAAACAAGACAGGCCAGCATTCAAGTTCAGGAAATACAGATAACACACTAACATACCCCTCGAGAGGTGCAACAGACCTATAACTGTCAGATTCTGTAAGGTTGAACAAAAAGAAAAAATGTTAAGGACAGCCAGAGAGACAGATCAGGTTACCTACAAAGGGAAACCCATCAGACTAACAGAGGATCTCTCTGCAGAAACCCTACAAGCCAGAGGAGAGTGGAGTCCAATATAAAACAACTCTAAAGAAAAACAATTTCAACCTAGAATTTTATATTGAGCCCAACTAAGCCTTATAAAAAATAAAATTGAAAAATAAAAAAGAAAATAAAAATAAAAAAGAAAAAAGAAAAATAAAATTGTTACAGACACCAAAATGTAGATGGTTTTGTCACCACCATCCCTGCCTTAGAAAATTTCCTGAAGAAAGCACTAAATATGGAAAGAAAATAAAAGTACTCACCTTGTGCAGTGGCTCACACCTGTAATCCCAGCACTTTGGGAGGCAGAGGCAGGAGGATCATGAGGTCAGGAGATGGAGACCATCCTGGCTAACACAGTGAAACCCCATCACTACTAAAAATACAAAAAAAATAGCTGGCCGTGTTGGTGGGTGCCTGTAGTCCCAGCTACTCAGACTCAGGAGGCTGAGTCAGAAAGGCAGGAACACATGAAGTGGAGCTTGAAGTGAGCCAAGTCCACACCACTGCACTCCAGTCTGGCCGACAGAGTGAGACTCCGTCTCAAAAAACAAACAAACGAAAAAAAAAAACAAAAGAAAACTAGTACTCACCATTGAAAAAAATAGCAAAATATAAAGAACAACAACACTATGAAGAAAGTGGATCAATAATATGCAAAACAACCAGCTAGCATTGCCATGCCAGGATGAAATTGACACTTAAGAATATTAACCTTAAATGTAAATGAAATAAATTTACCAATCAAAGTACAGAGACTGGCAAATTGGATAAAGAGTCAAGGCTCTTCAGTGTGCTATATTCAGGAGACACATCTCTTGGGTGAAGACACACATTGGCTCAAAATAAAGGGATGGAGGAATATTTACCAAGCACATGGAAAGTTAAAAAAAAAAATGCAGGGGTTGAAATTGTAGTCTATCCTAAGACGAACTTTAAGCCAACACAGATCATAAAAGATAAAGAAGAGAATTGCATAACGGTAAAGGAATCAATGCAACAAGCATAGCTAACAATCCTAAATATATATGAACCTAATACAGGAGCACTCAGATTAAAAAGCAAGTTCGTAGAGACTTACACAGACTTAGACTCACACACAATTGTAACAGGAGATTTTAACACCCCACTATTGATATTACACAGATAAATGAGCCAGAATTTTAACAAGAATACTCAGGAAGGGAACGCAGACTTGACCAAGCAGACCTAATAGACATCTGCAGAAGTCTCCATGCCAAATCGACAGAATATACATTCTTCTCATCACCGCGTAGCGCTTATTGGAAAATTGACCACATAATTGGAGGTAAAACACTCCTCAGCAAATGCAAAAGAACGGATATGAAAACAAACATTGTCTCACACCAGAGTGGAATAAATTGAACTCAGATTAAGAAACTTACTCAAAGCAGCACAATTACATGGGAACTGTAAAACCTGCTCCTGATTGACCACTGGGTAAATAACAAAATTAAGAAAGAAGTGTTTGAAATCAATGAGAACAAAGACACAACCTACCACAATCTCTGGAACACAGCTAAAATAGCGTTAAGAGAGAAATTTATAGCACTAAACACCCAAATCAAAAGTGGGAAAGATCTAAAATCAACACCCTAAAATCACAATGAAGAAAACTAGAGGGACAGACTTAGTGGCTCATGCCTGATATTTCAGCACATTGGGAAGTTGTGATAGGCAGGTCACCTGAGTTCAAGAGTTCAACACCAGCTTAGCCAACCAACATGGTGAAATTCCAACTCCACAGAAAATACAAAAAAAAAAAGTAGCCTCACATGGGGGCACACACCTATAATCTAAGATACTCGGGAAGCTGAGTTGAGATAATCTCTTGAACCCAAAAGTTAAAAGCCAGAGTGAGCTGAGGTAGCACCACTCCACACCAGTGTGCATGGCAGAGCAAGACACCTTCTAAAAAAAAAAAAAAAAAAAAAAAAAAAGAAGAAGAAAGAACAAAAGCTGAGACAAAAAACAAAATAACTGACTTCAGAACATAACTGAAAGTGTTAGACACAGGAAAATCCTTCAAAAAATTCATGAATACAGGAGTGTATTTTTTTATTTTGTAAAATTTAACAAAATAGATATGCTGCTAGCCAGACTAATAAAGAAGACAAAAAGAGAAAATAAAATCGACATAGTAAAAAAAAAGATAATGGGGATGAAACCAGTGATCCCACATAAATAAAGCTACCATCAGAGAATACTGTAAACACCTCTATGTAAATAAAGCAAAAAATCTAGAAGAAATAAATAAACTCCTGGACACATACACTTATACAAGACTAAACCAGGAAAAAGTAGAATCCCTGAAGAGACCAACAGATTCTAAAGTTGAGGCAGTAATTAATAGCCTACCAACCATAAAATGCCCAGACCAGACAGATTGACAGCTGACTTCTACAGAAGTACAAAGAAAAGCTGGTGCCATGTCCTTCTGAAACTATTCCAAACAATAGAAAAAGAGGCACTCCTTCTGAACTTATTTTATGAGGCCAGCATCATCTTAATACCAAAACCTGTCAGAGACAAAAAAAAAAAAAATAGGCCAATATCCCCAATGAACATCATTGTGAATATTCACAATAAAATACTCGCAAACTAAATCCGGCAATACATCAAAATCTTATCCAACACGATCAGATCAGCTCCAACCAGCAAGGCTGGTTTCAGCATAAACAAATAAACAAACGTAATTCATCATGTGAAGAGAACCAATGACAAAAACCACATAATTTTCTCTATCAATGCAGAAAAGGCCTTTGATAAAATTCAATATCCCTTCCTACTGAAAACACTCAATATACCAAGTATTGATGGAATGTATCAGAAACTAAAGAGAAGTATTTTTGACAAACCCATAGGCAATATTATACTGAATGGGCAACAGCTGGAAACATTTCCTTTGAAAACACAAAACACAGGGCACAAGACAAGGATGGCTTCTCTCGCCACTCCTATTCAACATCAGATTGAAAGTTCTGCCCAGGGCAATTGGGCAAGAGAAACAAATAAAGGATATTCAGATAAAAATAAAGGAAATCAAGTTTTGCCTGTTTTTAGAGGACATAGTTGTATATTTAGAATACCCCATTATCTCACCTCTAAAACTCCTTAACAATAGACAAGAAACTTGTCTTTTATATGAGTTAGCTTAAGCTTATAAGCAACTCCAGCAATCTCAGTCTACCAAATCAATGTGCAAAAATCACAAGCATTTCTATACACCAATAATAGACAGAGAGCCAAATCATGAATGAACTCAAATTCACAATTGCTCCAAAGAAAATAAAATATCTAAGAATAAAAATTACAAAGAACATGAAGGACTTCTTTATGGAGAACTACAAACCACCATTCAAAGAAATAAGAGAGGACAGCAAAATTTGGAAAAAAAAAAATTCATGTTCACGGATAAGAAGAATAAATATCATGAAAATGACCATACTGCTTAAAGTAACTCACACATCTACAGTGATCTGATCTTTGACAAGCCTGACAAAAACAAGCAACTGGGGAAGAATTCCCTGATATGGGAAAACTGGCTCACCATATGCAGAAACCTGAAATTAGATCCCTTTCTCACACCACATAATTAACTCAAGATGAATTAACAGACTTAAACATAAAACCTAAAACCCTAAATGCCCTAGAAGAAAATCAAGACAATATCATTCAGGATATACGCATGGGCAAAGCCTTCATGACCAAAAGACCAAAAAACAATGGCAACACAATCCAAAATTGACAAATGGGACCTAACTAATCTAAAGAGCTTCTCCACAGCAAAAGAAAATATCATCAGAGTGAACAGGTGACATACCAAATGTGAGAACATTTTTTCAACCTATCTATCTGAAAAAGGTCTACGATTCAAAACCTACAAGAAATTTTTAAAAATATACAACAAAATTAAAATCCCCATCAAAAAGTGGGCAAAGGATATGAACAGACAATTCTCAAAAGAAGACATTTAATCAGCCAACAAATGTGTATAAAAAAACTCAGCATCACTGGTCATTAGAGAAATGCACATCAAAAGCACAATGAGATACCATCTCACACCAGTCAGAATGGTGACCATCAAAAAGTCAGGAAACAACAGATGCTGGTGTAGATGTGGAGAAAAAGGAATGCTCTATACTGCTGGTGGGAGTGTAAATTAGTTCAATCATTGGGGAAGACAGTGTGGTGATTTTTCAATGATCTATAACCAGAAATACCATTTGACCCAGCAATCCCATTATGTCGTATACCGCCAGAGGATTATAAATCATTTTATATAAGGAAACATGCACACATATGTTTATTGCAGCACTACTCAGGAACAAAAAATACATGGAACAAACCCAAATGCTCATCAATTATGGACTGGATAAAGAAAATGTGGAACATATATCCAATGGGATACTATGCAGCCATGAAAAAGAATAAGTTCATGTCCTTTCCAGGGACATGAATAAAGCTGGAAACAATCATTCTCAGCAAGCTAACATAGGAACAGAAAAGCAAACACTACCTGTTCTCTCTCATAAGTGGGAATGGAACAATGAGGACACAATGGGGCCTCTCAGGGAGTAGGGGGTAAGTGGAAGGAGATCATTAGGACAAATACTGAATGCATGCAGGACTTAAAACTTAGATGATGGGTTGATGGGTGCAGCAAACCACCGTGTCACATGTACACCAATGTAACAGATCTGCTTGATCTGCAAATGTATCCTAGAAGTTAAATTATAATGAAAATAAGTCAGGTTAAATGAAGACTAAATAGTGTCTATGATTTCATGATTACTCCCTGTTTGGGTTTTACTTTATAATTTGTCTGTGCTTTGTGTCTCCAGGAAAACAAAATAAAAATATATTATACCGAACATTTTAGAAGAATTTACTAAAAAGCAGTTGGAGCCAATTCTTTTATCTCTTTATGAAGACAAGTGTGGATTAAAAACCAACTCTCCTAATGCTTGCCAGTGCTGCAAGGTACTTAGAATAATAATAAAACTTCCAACTTAAGGATACTTGGCAGACTCCAGAACTTTAAGGAAAGCAGAGAAACAAAATATCCAACTTCAGGCTCTTTCTGGGAGAGGATGCTCAGTGCCTTGGGGACTCTTGGACCCTGGAGAAAGGGTGGAAATAGGGTAGGTGGGGGCAGCCTTTGGAGCCACTGCCACTCTGGCAACCACTGCTGCTCCCCATGGATAACTTGGAGTCTCAGCCTTCAGCAGAATCAGCAGGCTTTCCGCAAGCAGTGTTTGGTGTGCCTGCCTGATTTCCATCTCTGTATCTTCCTTAGTGATGTATCTACTCAGGTTCTGACCTTGGAATTGCATTGCTTATCTTTTTGAGTTTGAGAGTTTCCTCATATATTGTCCATACGAGTCACTTTTCCGATGAGTTTGCTAAATTTTTCTATCTGTGGCTGGCTTTTTGGTTCTGTTTACCAGATTTTTTCTTTTTAGAGGTGGAGTCTCATTTTGTTACCCAGGCTGGAGTGCAATGACCAGATCTAGCCTCACTGCAATCCCCAACTCCCAAGTTCAAAGGATTCTCCTTGCTCAGACTCCCGAGCAGCTAGGATTACCGGCGCACACCAGAAATCCCAGTTAAATTTTTGCATTTTTAGTACAGACGTGATTTCACCATGTATACGATGCTGATCTGGAACTCCTGTCCTCAGGTGATCTGTCTGCTTTCACCTTCGAAAGTGCTGAGATTACAGGCTTGAACTGCCATGTCCACTGGTAACAGGGTGTTCTACAGAGTAGAGATTTCAACTTCCAATAAAGTTCATATTATCCATTCTTTTTCTTTCATGGACTTGCTAATAACTCATTACGAAACCCAGGCCCAGGCAGATATTTTCTAATTACAACTTTGCATTGAATAAATTTAATGTATGGGTATTTTTGACAAATTTTTTAACTGTAAAGTTTTTGTCTATGTTCATTTATTTCCATATAGTTTCCAGCAGTTTTCTTGCCACTTGTGAAATAGCTTTATCTCTTCCAAAGAATATGCTTTGCATTTTTGACAAAATCAGTTGACTTGGGATGGTTTTGGGGCTATCTATTCTCTTCCACTTATCTGCTTGTGTATTAAATTATGAATGCCACACTCTTCTTTATTACGTTAGCTTTAGTGTAAGTATTCATATCCAGATGTGCAAGTCCCTTAGCTTTGTTCTTCTTCAGTCTTATTTCATCTATTCTAGGTTTAGGAAGAGTTTGTTGATATATTTACCTGGAGTTTGATTGGGATATGGCTGAAATAATCAAAAATGTACTTCTCCAGAACGAGAAACATCTGTTTATTGATTGATTGATTGATTGAAAAAGAGTTGTGTCACCCATGTTGGAGTGCAGTGCTGCTATCTCAACTCACTGAGATTCTCCCACTTCAATGACTCAAGTAGCTGGGACTACAGGCATTGTATTTTTGGTAGAGATGGATTTCACCCTGTTCCCCAGGCTGGTCTCCAACTCTTAGGCTCAAGTGATCTGCCTGTGGCAGCCTCCCAAAGTGCTGGGATTACAGGCATCTGCCAACATGCCAGGCCTCTCTGCATTTACTAACATTTCTTTGATTTCTCTCAAAGGTGACTTGTTGTTTACTGAATGAATCTTGCATATTTTGTTACATTTATACTTAATGGATTCAATTTTGTGGGTAGTGTTGTAAGTGGTGTTTTAATATTCAAATTCCAATGATTTCTATTCACTATTGCTGATATACAAAAACTCAATTATGTTTTATCTATTGCCAGTCTTCTTTGCTTCTTTTTATCTCCATTCAGGTATGGGAATGTTGGCTCTATTTAACTTCCACTTCCAGAGATTACCGCCTGGATGAACCCACCCTTAATTTCAGAGATTTTCCCGGGCTACCACCAGAGGGTGCACGGAGCCTATGCAATGAGCCCGCAGAGCCCGCAAACTAACTCTCTGAGGAGCAGGGTGTCCTCACAGAGCCTTGGACAGCGCTTCCTTCTCCTCAGGACACACCGGAGAAAGGCCGTTGTTTCAGGGTACCTGGGGACACCAGTGGCACGTTCATGGTGAAGACTAAGCCTCCTTCATCTCAGGACCCGCCCAAGAGTGGTCGCGGCTTTGGCATACCCGGGATCGCGTCCACAATGAAGATGAAGCCTCTTTCTCTTCCGGACATGTCCAGGAGTGGCCGTTGCTACAAGAGATCTGGTGCTACGACCGGGTGAGAATAAAAACGTCTCCTCAGGACCCTCCCAGGAAAGACATGGCATTCAGGCATCTGGTGGCCAGGTAAGGAAAATACACCCTGTCTGCAGCACCCAGAACTGAGGAGGGGCACTGCCCTGAGCCTTAATTCCCAGCCCTAGCCTCCAATTCTGACTATACGAAAGTGTCCCTTGAGTGAGTCAGTGACCACGCATTGTCACAGCTACCAAAGTGTGGTTTGCAGATGATCTGAGTTTGTTTCTGGGGGAGATTCTGGTACAGAGAAAGGAGAGGCACTGAGTGGAACCACTATGACTGGCTGAGGCCAGGGGAGAAATCACAACCTCCAACAACACTTTTTTCATGCTTTAATGACTCATTTTTCTTAGAGAACTAAAGTAGTTCAAACAACATAGAAAAATTTTTAAGTAGGTATATGAGAACTTGAATTATTATTTAAGTTTAAGTATATGATATGTGACTGGTTAGCAACATTTTTTCTTTTCCTGTGACAGTCACAGTGTAATTGAGAGTGGATTTCTAATGTTGAAGAAAATGTCCACTTTATGAACACTGACATCCTACATTAGCTGAGATGTACTAACAGTATCAAATTTTAATATTATACCATAAAGTCAATTGAAGAATTCTGAGCCAAATATGAGTGACAAATGGTCCATGACACAGCCCTACTCAGGAGATCCTGAGAACATGTGCCCCAGGTGATGTGTACACTGCCTATATTTATGCATTTTAGGGAGACAGGAGTCGTCAATCAAACATATGTAAGTACATTGGTTTGGTCGAGAAAGGATGGGCAACTTGGAAATAGCGATGGTGCGGGGCTGGACTTTCAAGTTACAGGTAGATTTAAATATGTTTTCATTGGCAGTTGTCTGAAAGAATTAAGTTATTACCTAAAAACCTAAAATCAACAGATAGGAATGACTGGGTTACAATAAATAGTAAGGGCTGTAGAGACCAAAGTTTTATCATGATGATGAAGACTCTATGTAGTAGGCTTGAGAGAATAGAAGGTAAATATTCCTTATCAGACTTAAGGTATGTGTTGCTGTTAATGATGGTCAACTTTTTCTAAAGTGAAAAAGGGAGGAGTGTGTAATGAATCATGTGTGTCCCTCTTTCCTGTTGGGAACTGGACCACTTTTGGAATGCCCTTGGTCAAAATGAGGGGTCCATTCAGATGACTGTGGTGGGTGGGGGGACTTGAGAGTTAATTTTTTCTATAATGTTTCACTTCTATTTACAAAAGTATAACCTATTAAATTGCTATACATTATAATTAGTCTAAGAGAAAAAAGGGATTTCTTAAAGAAAAAAAAAAAAAACACTAAAAAACCTAAGCCACCACAACTTGCCAGATTTTTTATTGTTTCTGTTTTTAAAGTTGTCAGGGATGCTTTGCTTGTAAGTCATATAGTTGACTTGTTGACCATCCGGGTATAGTTCTTTTGCTTCTTCAAATACTGTACCTAGTAACCTTCCACAATTGTTTTTAAGTAAATTTCTTAAATTGTAGCAGTAAACAAAATGAAAAGATAATGTTAAACAATACTAAGGTTTATCACAGGACATAAAATTTTCAACTCTTATTCCTTTTCTTCTTCTTTTTTTTTTTTTTTTTTTGAGACAGGGTCTCATTCTTTTTCCCAGCCTGGAGGGCAGAATTGCCATCATGGCTCACTGCAGCCTCTAGCTGCCAAGATCAACTGATCCTACACCTTAGACTCAGCTATCATCTCTGGCTAACTTTTTGTATTTTTTGGTAGAGACAAAGGTTTGCCATGTTGCCTGGACATGTCTCAAATGTCTGGACTCGAGTGATCTGCCTGCCTTGGCCTCAAAAAGTGCTGAGATTATAAACATTAATAAAACGTTTATGTTAGGGTTAGATAAAAACCAATCTTGAAAACTGGCTAGCCATATGTAGAAAGCTGAAACTGGATCCCTTCCTTACACCTTATACAAAAATTAATTCAAGATGGACTAAAGACTTAAATGTTAAACCTAAAACCATAGAAACCTTAGAAGAAAACCTAGGCATTATCATTCAGGACATAGGCATGGGCAAGAACTTCATGTCTAAAACACCAAAAGCAATGGCAACAAAAGCCAAAATTGACAAATGGGATCTAATTAAACTAAAGAGCTTATGCACAGCAAAAGAAATTACCATCAGAGTGAACAGGCAATCTACAAAATGGGAGAAAATGTTCACAACCTACTCATCTGACAAAGGGCTAATATCCAGAATCTACAATGAACTCAAACAAATTTACAAGAAAAAAAAAAACAATCCCATCAAAAAGTGGGTGAAGGACATGAACAGACACTTCTCAAAAGAAGACATTTATGCAACCAAACAACACACGAAAAAATGCTCACCATCACTAGCCATCAGAGAAATACAAATCAAAACCACAATGAGATACTATGTCACACCAGTTAGAATGGCAATCATTAAAAAGTCAGGAAACAACAGGTGCTGGAGAGGATGTGGAGAAATAGGAACACTTTGACACTGTTGGTGGGACTGGAAACTAGTTCAACCATTGTGGAAGTCATTGTGGTGATTCCTCAGGGATCTACAATTAGAAATAGCATTTGACCCAACCATCCTATTACTGGGTATACACCCAAAGGACTATAAATCATGCTGCTATAAAAACACAAGCACACGTATGTTTATTGTGGCACTATTCACAATAGCAAAGACTTGGAACCAACCCAAAAGTCCAACAATGTTAGACTGGATTAAGAAAATGTGGCACATATACACCATGGAATACTATGCAGCCATACAAGATGATGAGTTCATGTCCTTTGTAGGGACACGGATGAAATTGGAAATCATCATTCTCAGTAAACTATCGCAAGGACAAAAAACCAAATATCGCATGTTCTCACTCATAGGTGGGAATTGAACAATGAGAACACATGGACACAGGAAGGGGAACATCACACTCTGGGGACTGTTGTGGGGTGGGGGGAGTGGGGAGGGATAGCATTAGGAGATATACCTAATGCTAAATGACGAGTTAATGGGTGCAGCAAACAAACATAGCATATGTATACATATGTAAAAAACGTGCACATTGCGCACATTTACCCTAAAATTTAAAGTATATAAAAAAAAAAATGTTGGGAGTTGGTAGATGCAGAAGTTCCTTTTCTGGCCTTGCTTGAAAATGTTCAAAATATTCTAATTGTTTCCTGTCCATGTACTTCTTTTTCTGTTTTTTAATCTGTCATCTGTTAAAGTCATAAATACATTTTTCACAGTTTATGAATTGCTGCTCTGCTTCCCTAGTGTCATTCTGTTTGTCATAGTTTTTCCACTGAATGAAATACTCTGCCTTCCTATTTTTGTATTATCTTTTGTCAACAACAGTTTCAACCTCAAAATCCCAGGATGCCATGAAGGAAGAGATAGGATTGGAGCAATTACTGTGTCATGTTTATTTTTCTTTTCTTTTCTTTTTTTTTTTTTTTTTGAGACAGACTCTCACTCTGTCACCCAGGCTCCAGTGCATTGGCGCAGTCTCAGCTCACTGCAACCTCCACCTCCCTGGATCACGCCATTCTCCTGCCTCAGCGTCCCGAGTAGCTGGGACTACAGGCACGTGCCACCATGCCCAGCTAATTTTTTGTACTTTTAGTAGAGACAGGGTTTCACCGTGTTAGCCAGGACGGTCTCAATCTCCTGATCTCGTGATCCGCCTGCCTCGGCCTCCCAAAGTCCTGGGATTACAGGCATAAGCCACTGCACCTGGCTTGTCATTTTTCTTTCTGATGAGTCTCCACATTGTCACTGCTTTCAGCCTCATTGCTGCACCAGCCCTGGGTATGGATGAGCCTGTTCCACTTTGTGGCCACTGGTGTAGTAAAAGTTGTGTGAAGAAGCAGCTATGCTATGTACCTTTGTATCACCTAACTTAGTCCATGGTGGGACAGCTCAGGCTTCTGTTTATCATGCCAAGGTGTCTGGTTGGGTAGCCTCAGGTATTCCTACTTTCTGGTGTGGTAAAGAGATCTTTCTTCCTGGCTATAACTCTTTGCTTTGTAGTTGCTCCAGTGTTTATATTGAATATTCTAAAAGTAAAACACTTCTAAAATCACATTAGTTTATTCTCACTTAATATAAAAAACCCTTACTCCTTTATAGCATGGCCGGCTTTATTTCAGTTATTGAGTTCTCGAAATTATAACAATATGCATTCTATCTCCAAAACACAAGCTAGTGAGTTTTTTTTAATATAATAGTGTATTAAATTATGTGGAGAACAGATAGTGAAGGTGCACATTTTTAATTTTTTTATCTTTTGGAATTTTTTGTGTACTTATCTTTACTTTATTCTTTGTTTATTAATACTGCTGTTCAATGTCCTTTCATTTTACCCTGGAATAATCCATAAAGTATTTGTTAAACGGTTGTCTACTGGCAAAAGAATGTGGCTTTTATTTGGGAATTTCATAACTTCTCCTCTCTTTTGATGGACACTTTGTTAAAACATAACTTTTCTCTTTGAAAGTTTTTTCTTACTGCACTTGGAATATATGAGTCCTCTGAGTTTTCAGATAAGAATTTCCCCTGTTATTTGTGAGGGTATGTTGTGCATTACTAGTCAAAATTTCTCTTTCTGCTTTCAAGATTCTCTTTGTCTTTGTTTTAGACAGTTTAACTATCATGTATGTTTGGGTGTGTTTCTTTGAGTTTATTTTACTTGGAGTTTTTGAGTTTCTTAGGTATTTATTATCTCAAATTTGTGACATGTTTAACCACTTTTTTTTAGTCTCCCTATTTCTTTATCTCCTCTTGAATTTCCAAAATGCCTAAGTAGGTCTGCTTGATGGTTTCACACTGGTTTCTAGACTGTTTTCACATTTCTTTATTTTTTTCTCTTCTTAACTTAATAATTTCAATTGCCTCTTTTATTCAATTTGCTGACATGTTCTATATGTGCAAGTCTCCTTTTAAATGTCTGTAGTAATTATTTATTTTTTTATTTGAGATGTAATCTTGCTCTGTCACCAGGCTGGAGTGCAGTGGCACAATCTTGGCTCACTCCAACCTCTGCATACTGGGTTCAATTGATTCTCCTGCTTCAGCCTCTTGAGTAGCTGGGACTACAGATATTTGTCACCACATCCAGCTAATTTGTGTATTTTTAGTACAGTTGGGGTTTCATCATGTTCCCCAGCAAAGTCAAAACTTCTTGACCTTATGATCTGCCACCTAGGTCTCCCGAAGTGCAGGGATTGCAGTCCTCTAGTGAATTTTTTTTTTAATATGTATTTTTAGTAGAGATGGGGTTTCACCATGTTAGCCAGGATGGTTTTGATCTCCTGACCCCTTGATTCACCCGACTCAGTCTCCCAATGTGCTGTGATTAGAGGTGTAAGCCACCATGCCCAGCCAAGAATTTTAATGTCAGTTGTTTTACTTTCATCTCCAGACTTTTTTTTTTACTGAGAGCCACTGAACCTGGCCCAGAGCTTTTTTCTAAGTTTGAAAATAAGTTTCCATGCTTTCCTAAGATCCTGTATTATTTTACTTTCAATCTCTGTTTCTTGAACCTAAAGTAAGACATGCATAGACATCACATTTGTGAATTTTTTTTCAAAGATGCATTTGTACCAGTCTGTGTGTTTTTATATAAGAGCTCACATTTAGTTACTACAAGTAAAAAAAATTACTTACTGTGACATTTACTTACATTTTTTATATGTTCTTTGTCTTATTTGATCCTCAATTACTCCTTTGTCCATTAAAAAAAGTTAACATTTTGAAAATTTTTTCTGTATTTTCATGTAATTATTAGTTATATTTGGGACTTTAATTATATTTTAAACATAATACAGCTTCTTTGAATAATATTAACTTGTTTGAATATTCAAAATTTTAATTTCAATAATATAAATATATGCTGCTCTTGTACTTTTCTCTATCTCAATATAAATTGTCTCAGATTATATCTGTACACACTGAGTGTCCATTAAAGTAAATTTGTAACTTTTTATGTAATAGCTGCCTATGAGATCTGTAATAGTAATAGCTAACTTTGCCAGGATTGCAATAGTAATAGAATTTTTTTTAGGCAAATGTTAATCACACATTATTTTAGCTTTTCTATATGTAGACATTTTTTGCTTGAGTATCGTTTTCATAAGATATTGATTTTCTTCATTTCTCCAACGTGTTTTTCTCAGTTATTGATACCTTAGAATGCATTCCATTAACACTATGAATATGAGCATTATAAAACTATTATTTTTTTAAAAAACTGGATCTGTATTAACAAATCTTTTGTATTGTCTATTGTATGAAATAACTGTATTCTTGCTTTCAACAATTGAAAACTTTGTTTGTGACCAATTCCTGGCATTTTCAACCAAGAATGAGTTCTGAGTTTGCAAAACAGAAATAAATATGTTTCATCGATTCTTTATTTATCTTCTAGAAAGACTGCAACAAACACAATAAATTAACACCAAGTGCTTCTTCACTCCTCCCAGAATTAGGAGTCAGGGCCTGAAATGGAAAATGCGGATTTCAATTTTGAAGGCTTCATCTGTGCCTGGGAGGCAGTATGACAATCCAAAACAATATTTACTACTTTAAAACTGTCTCTTTTGATGGTTTGCTTGGTTTATACAAACTACTGATTTACAGTAATCAGACAGTTTTTGATTGGTTTGATGTTTCTTTGAATGGTTTGAAGCTGCCAGCCCTGCAGTTTTGCCCTCATTTTTATTTGGGAAGCACTGATTGTTTTAGAATCTCAGAGATTAATTTTATTTAGGGGATCTATGATTTGTCCCTTGAAAATATGGTTTAAAATACTAAAATTGAATTTTACATGTTTAATTTGTGTTTCTAATTGTTAGGTTTTTGTTTTAGTGGTTATGGTATGAAGTTTGTTGTTTGCTTTTTATTAATTGATGTTATCAATTTCATATAAAAGACAAGGGCAATATTCTCTATTATGAATCACGTCTTGGTTTTATGTAAAACATGTATACAATTTTTTGTTTCCAAAGTGACTTTCAAGTACATACCAAAATAAAATAATAAGGGAATAATTATGTAGGCATGCAGCAAGATCTACAAGTGTGATGATCTCTGGCAGAAGCTTGCATAAATTGTTTGAAAAACAACCAGGTCACTGTGGATGGAGCAGACTGTGGAAGGAAAATGATTGTAGACAATGAGATTATAGGTGTAACACACAGTTGATGTGATTGTCTAGGGTTTCCATAGGTCAGTAGATTTTACTTTAGTTTCACTTTAAGCCAAGTTCATGACTGGAAGTGGAATTGGTAAGGTTGTTGCTAGCATCTAAAGCCAAGAGGCTAGAAATGCTGCTGAATATCTTAAAATCTAGTCTCAGGCAACTTTGAGCAATTAACAGTATTGAACCATCTCTCCAGAAAATTGTAAAAAGAAAAAAAGAAGCACACTTTTAGAAAACATTGATTTTATATTTTCAAGGTTACTTAACTCAATCTTTGGTTTCTGTAAATCAGAAGGATTTTAAGAAGCTCTTTTAAAGTTCAGTTGATTGAAGTTAGGGTAAGTGTTAGTAAAGTGAAGTCAGTTCAGTTAATCAATAATTAGAAAGTAAACTGTAGGCCAGGTGTGGTGGCTATAATCCCAGTACTTTGGGAGGCCAAGGTGGGCCAATCACAAGGTCAGGAGATCAAGACCATCCTGACTAACATGGTGAGACCTTGTCTCTACCAAAAAAAAAAAAATTAGCTGGGCATGGTGGCGGGCACCAGTAGTACAAGCTACTCACGAGGCTGAGGCAGAAGAATGGTGTGAACCCATGAGGTGGAGTTTGTCGTAAGCCGAGGTGGTGCCACTGCACTGTCCAGCATGGGTGACAGAGCAAGACTCCATCTCCAAAAAAAAAAAAAAGAAAAGAAACTATTTCCTTTTTTCTCCCCCTTTCTTTTCCATTACTTTAAAATATCTCTGTAAAGCACTAATATAGCAAAATAAAACCCTAGGCACATTCTATTTTTGGGATAACATGGAGAACACTCCAAGGCTTTTGGGATATAACTAATCTTGAATACAACTGGAAGTCATACAGAATACAGATGCATATATGTGCATTAGTGCAATACATTATGCATACAGACTGGGCATAGTGATTGTCATAAGACAAATATTAAATGTTTCTTATGACATAAAATTTGCTAAGATTTTACAATAACTAAGACAAATGGAAACCAAGATTTCAAGGATTACAGCCAGGGTTAGAGAATTCTGGCTGTTAAGTACAATGAAAACTCAAGCATCTTCTAGGAGAGTCCATCACTCTTGCCATAACCAGCGTGGGGATTATCTCTACAGAAACAGGTGAAAGGGCTGATGGCAGCATGAATCTCATTATTCCTGGATGCAGAAACATAATTTGAGATTATCTGAATGACAGGGCTGAATGACCTGGAACACAAACAGGGATAAAAGTTTCCCCTGGCTTACCACATTGTGGTAAGACAAAAATAAAACAAGAGCTGTGGCCCTTCAGTGTGCACAGACCTAGGAGCTATCAAAGCCAGGGAGGGCTGTCACACCCTTTGCGGCTTTGCATTTTCCGGCATCTCCAAGCTTCTGGGTATCACTACATTCCCCAGTATCAGCTGTGGAAGCTGCTTGCGGTAGGCCTGGTCCAGCTGCAGCTTTTCAATGATCTGGCAGTTCTGTTGGCAACTAAATCTTCCTGGCCTGATACAGCTGGCATGACTGACCTTGTTTAGCTGCTGAAGCCCACACTTGATCATACACCACTCACCACTCATCCATGCTTGCCCTTGGCAGGTGATAAATCCCGGCTGTTAACACCAGATGAGTGCAGCATGTCAAGTAGTGTGGGTAGAACAACTTAGCAGCCCTGATTAAAGCTTAGGGAAAGGAACCACAGGCCACAGAGGTTTTCATCTGCAAAGTGACACCCCTAAACTCCCATAGCAGTAGAAGCGTAGCTGGTTATGTTTAAATGACTTACTTCTTTTGGTTCTTGAAATAATGACTATTCAGTGTCCTACATTTTGGTATTTTTTAACCTCATTTGCAAATTATTATATTTCAAAATTTTTACAAAATCAAATTTGAAAGATTATTATTTGCGTTGAACCACCTGATCCATCTTATGTACACTGCATTTTTTTAAGACAGAGTTTCAGTTTTGTCATCCAAGCTGGAGTGCAGTGGCATTTTCTCAGCTCAGTGTACATCCTGCCTCTGCCTCCCATGGAGCTGGAATTACAGGCACCCACCATGGTGTGCAGCATGGCATTGGAGTTCAGATTAGCTTTCTCCTAGTAGATTATGAAGCTTACTTATGAAAGAGTATTTATAATTCCTGGACTTTGATGTTTTGTACTCATGTAATTTCTGTTTGAGAGACACTTTTGCTCAGGGTTCTAATATGATGAGCAGCATTTCTGGCATTTTCTGCTAAATGCAATGGTGACATACATTTTCTGTGGTTGAAATACCCTAATATGTTTGTGTCTCAAGAAGTCTGAATCGTTGACATTTACTATTCTAGAGAGTTCTGAAGAAGAAATTAAAAACCACTTTTTAAAATTTTGCAGAGGCCAGGAGGAGTGGTTCACACCTATAATCCAAGCAACTTTGGAGACTGAGGCAGGAGGATCACCTGAGTTTAGGAGTTGTAGACCAGCCTGGTCAATAGGGTGAAACCTCATCTTCACTAAAATTACACACACAGGCATGAAGTAAAATCAGCTTGTCAGGGTGGTGGACAACTGTAATCCCAGCTATTTGGGAGGCTGAGGCAGGAAAATCTCTTAAATCTGGGAGGTGGAGGTTTCAGTGAGCTGAGATCACACCATTGCACTCCAGCCTGTATGACAAAAGAAAACCTCTGTCTTAAAAAAAATTTGCAGTAATTTTATATGAGATCTCATTTTTCTCTAATTTTTGGCTATTCTAACATCCTGATATTTTCTCTAACTTGCTGCTATTATAACATTCTGTCATTGGTGAAATATACCAGGGTGTCCTGCATGTACCATGGAACTTAATATAAAACAATATTAATTAACACAAATAAAAAGTTTTTTCTGGATGTGAGGTTATAGTAGCTTTGAAAAATGTGCCACACTTTAAAACATTTTGTAATTACAAATCAGCGTTGTCACAAACTTCATTGAAAAGCAAATAAGAAGCATATCTCAATTTTTAGTTGATTGAATTTCTTTTCTTTTATTTTTAGAATGAAATCTCACACTCTCTTTGGCTGGAGTGCAGTGGTGCAATCTTAGCAGACTGCAACCCCCTGCCTCCCAATTTCAAGTGTTTATTCTTCCTCAGCTTCTTGAATAGCTGAGAATACATGTGTGCATCACCACCTCTGATGGGTTTTTACCATATTGGCCACACTTGTCTCAAGCTCCAGACCTCAAGTACTCTGCCTGTCTTGGCCTCCAAAAGTACTGGAATTACATGTGTGAATCACCATGCCTGGCCCCTGACTGAATTTCTAATTCAAAAAAAATCCATCTTACAAAACCTTATTTTCTATATTATATTTTTGATGTGTTTCTTTATATGTCTCATAATTAAAGAAAATGGTATAATTTTAATGTATTTTTTTGTAATTGAAAATGAGTTTATTTGTATTAATATGTAATTAAAACAGTAAGTATATTAAGAATTTTTTTGCTGTGTGTAAAGTTATGAGGTTTTAGAAATTTCTTTAAAAAACTAATTTGGATAATTAATTACATTAGTTGATTGTACTTGGGTTATTTTCCTCAGGATTTTCTTTTGTAAGAAAATTCAAAATTGCTTCAAGATACATTGAGATGTTCAATTATGTGAAATAAACTTAAAGGTATTTTCTTTGAAAAGAAAGTTTTTATACCCTACCTTTTCTACTAATAATATGTGATTATTTTTTCTAACATGTTAGAAATTAATTTTTTTCATCTTCCCTGCACCTAAAGTTCCCTTGTAATATATGACAAGCAAAGAACTGCTATCAGAGAAGGCTGTTGTAGTCTGTAAGTCACCTATTACCATCAACCCTGGTTTTGAGCTACTTGCAACACCAGCTATTGTCTGTGTAAAAAATCTCACAGTGATGCTAGACTGTCTGACAGAAACATATTACATAGACAAAGTAAAAACTGTGAGTATTTTAAATTATAAAACAGTTTTGTTCATTAATCATACTTTTGTTTGAAATTCTATTATTTCATTTAGAAAAATTAACTCATGGTTTTCTGTGTTTTTGGTCAGCTAGTTTACCATTTTGTAGTCAACAGGTATATAATTAAAACCATTTAACTAAGAGAACATCAATTTTTTAATAAGCATGTATTTCTTAACTTCTCTCCTATTGTTGGTTTTAGTACTTTACCACAGTGGGTTTTATTTAGTCATATGTGAAAAAAAAAAGACAACCCATTACAGTAACAAGAAACCTAATTTAATGCTACAAAAATTTATATTTAAAATGGATTCATTAAAAAGATTTTCATAACCCAAATGTTAAAGTTGCTCAATGTATTTTAATTATATTCTGAGAGGTACTTTTTTAAAAAAATCATAATGTGAGAAGAGAACATTTGAGTGCATTTTATTAATTTTAAATGTCCATATTAGTTAAGCAAAATGAATAGCAATGTTGAAATTTTACACAAAACTGAAACTCAGAGTGGGAGCCAATGTAAGTAAGTTAACAAGTAATAACTTGAAATTTAGTTGATTTCAAGAGAAATCTGAGGGTTAAGAATATAATTAACAACAGCATTCTGTACAGATATTTAATTGGAAATTTGAAATTATATTTGTTTATGTTTTTTCTCGGTTTGAGTATATTTTTTAGTACATTGTAGGAGTTTCTAGCTAAACTCAGTATTTAAAAGTTCAGATCTTTATGTGTTCTGTAGGATCTACATAGAGAGAAGAATTTCGTTTTTGAAAACTTTTTTTTGTTTATTTGTTTAGCTATTGTATTGGAATAGTAAATATATATTTTCAAAAGAGATTTTTTTAACCAACCCTGTTTTTGTTAAACTATTTAGCCAATGTTTTCTTGTGATTAATATATATTTTCAAATATATAAGAGGACATGCAGTAAAAACTATGAACTTGTCACCAATATATATTTCTTGGGCAGAGATTTTCTTTAAGGTATATGCACATCTTCAAACACTTACCTATTTTTTTTTAATCAGAAATATGCAATATACAATATGGTTAACTTTGTTTTGTACTTAGTCACACACCTGTCAATACATGAAGATCTGTTTAATTCTCTTTTGTAGCTACTTAAATTGCATTTCAATGTGCTCTAATTTATGCAGTCCACCCCTAAGTTGAAGTGATGTGTAAGTTGTATTCAGTTTTACAAAAAGTAGCATTTACAATTTTCACAGCTATTTTAAAGACACCATCTAATTGACTTCTTCTTACAATAAAACTATGAACATATATAAAGCAATTATCACTGTTAGCTGAGGAAGAAAGTGATATTTATGTGGAGGTTATAGTTTTTATGAGTTGGAACAATAATTTAAATGAAATGATCAATTAAAACTGAGAAAACCCTAATGTTCTATTTATATACAGTTCTGATGAAAGTGTATTGGATATAATTATTTTAAGTGCAAAAGTTTTTTAATATGTAAAGTCATAATGATTAATGCTAAGTCTCTGTTTAACACATGAGAATTTAATATTATATCGTCGTGTATGACTCGTTCTAAGAGAATTGTTACAAAAGCAATGACATTAAAAATGTGCACTTAAAAATTCTGTATTTAATAGTCTTTATAGTGGCTCACATTGCTGATGTAAAAGTTTAAAGTACTCTTTCAAAATGGTTGTGTTAGCCTGATAGAATAAATTTCACAGCCCAATTAAGAGAACAATGGGTAAAATCATTATATTTGTTGCAAAATCATTATATTTTCTTAGCTTGTGAAGCACTCAGTGAATAGGAATAACTGTCCCCTGTTGGATCCTGCCCACCAAAAAGATTGGTGGGACTCAGAGAAACTGCTGCTACTTTTCACCTAAATTATGTGATCCATCAACTATACATAATCCTAGTCATCAGAAATAGTTTTTCTACAATTGAAAAAACAGTTAGTGATAAAGATGACGATTGTTCAAAGATGAGAAACAAAATTGTGAGGTAAGTTTTAATTATATATTTTTAAATATTCTGATAGTAGATACTGTTGTTCTTCCTGAGATTAGTGTACTTTCGTGAGATTTTTATCCAGACTGCGTTTTGATGATAGGGCTAGAAAATGTGAGATACTGTGACTGACATATTTATTGTGCTCACTATCTAGTAACTTTAAATTTTGGTTAATAATATGTATCACTTTTTGTTTGTTTGTTTTGAAACCGTGGTAGATATAATCACATTTGTATGACCTGGTAAATGAAATTCAGCCTTTGAATAATGAGTTTTTTTTTTTTTTTTTTTTTTTTTGAGATGGAGTTTCATTCTGTCACCGAGGCTGGAGTGCAGTGATGCAATCTCAGCTCACTGCAAGCTCTGCCTCCTGGGTTCACACCATTCTACTGCCTCACCTTCCCAAGAAGCTGGGACTACAGGAGCCCAGCATCACTTCCGGCTATATTGTTTTTGTATTTTTAGTAGGGATGGGGTTTCACTGATAGCCAGGGTGGTCTCCTGACCTCGTGATCTGCCCATCTCAGCTTCCCAAAGTGCTGGGATTACAAGCATGAGCCAACGTGCCAGGCCTTTTATTTTTAATAATTATATTGCCTTTTAAAGAAGGCATTTTTTTTTTTTTACTGTTGTTCTGTCTGTGTCATATAATCTGTGCTTATTTTTAGGATTTTCTGAATATTTTTCTCAAATTAGGGTTTTTTCTGCTAAGGAAAAAAATTATTTTTGAGATAATGCTACATGGACCTGTTAGCAACCTGAAATAATTATTACAATCAGGCTGCTAAGTGTATAAAAACATCTGATTGAAAATACAAAGTATCTGGTTGAAAATAAAGCAGAAAAAACGTTAGGTTTTAGTGGCAGTTTACATATTTAAGATATAGCTATTAAGTAGTGTACCCAGAAAACTTTAATTTTGGAAACATTTGTACTCAAGTAATTTATCATTCCTATACTTTTTTGCATAGATATTGACAGAAACTAAATAAAGAAATTAGAATATTTTAACTCTAGTAAATAATTCTTAAATTTCTGTTTATCTTCCTCTGTGATCAGAAATAGTTTGGTTTTCAAATAGCATCTCAGCACTTATCATCAATGGAGATTGAAACACAAACTTGCCTCTGCCTTTCTAGATCTGATAGATCACACCATACAGTTATTACAACCTTGGTAGTATTTCTTTTTATTAGAATCTCCACATGGGATGTTCACTAACACTTGATTAACAGCCACTAACAGAAAACAACAACAAAAAACTAAAATTTAAGTCCTGGTATTGTAGTCGGTTTTACCCCTAGGGTTTTGAATTTAAAACAGATAGAGGGGGGTAGGGGGAAGGGATAGCTTTAGGAGATATACCTAATGCTAAATGATGAGTTAATGGGTGCAGCACACCAGCATGGCACACGTATAAATATGTAACTAACCTGCACATTGTGCACATGTACCCTAAAACTTAAATTATAATAATAATAAAATTAAAAATAACAGATAGAGATGGTTAATTATACTGACAAAAAGTGAATGAGGCAGACAGAATATAAAATTCAAATATAGTCCCCACCTGTGTTCTTGGTTGCTTGTGTTTTATGTTTTCTTAGGATTCACTGTGGCATGCATATCTGCCTAGCTAATTTTTCTACATGATGAACTTCATCAGGGCACAAACTGGATATTGTTTATTTTTGTATCAAAAACCTCAGGTGTAGAGAAAAACATATAGAAACATGATATGTGTAAAATAACTGTATTTTGCTCTGTAGCTACAAGGAAATTATGATCTTTGGAGCACCTATGTATGTTCTCTTACCTTCCACAACTACTCTTAACAGCCATATTTATTGTGTGGTAATAATTCCAAATACATCACATAAATTATATCCAGAAATCTGTAAAAATACATTATACTCACAAGGGGACTCTGAATTCTAGGAGAACAAACTATCTTATTCCTCGTAAGTTATTTATCACAGGGCACATAGCCATCAGTGTCCGTGTCGGTAATGTTTTCTGATTTGCAACAAATAAGAGACTTCTACATACACAGGTTCTGCAAACAGCTTTCTCCAAACATATATTAAGATGTTTGAAAACAAAAACAAATCAATACTACAGTAAAATGTAACAAATTTAAAGCCATTAGAGTATATTATCTGTCTACAGATCATTTACATTTTATTAAATATTTATGTAGAGATAAAGTAAACTACACAGGAGGAGGAGTGTGAATTATATTTACATACTCCATCATTGTAAATCAGAAGCTTGAGCAGACAAAAATTATAGTATTAAAGAGGATCCTTGAGCCAAACCCCTACAAATATCAAACGATTACTATATGGAAATATTTTAAGCTTTGGTAAGAAAGTATTGCTTAAGTTAGTTATGGCATAATCACCCTAATGATGTTAATTTTTATTTATTTATCTTTTTATAAAAAGATTATAAACCTTAAAATTATCATTAAATTGTTTTAATGTTTGCTCAGTGAATGTGAACATTTGTACCTGTTCTCTGTTTATGGTGTGTAACACAATTAAGCACTTGCTATTTAAATAATCTTGTTTTTTTTTTTTTTTGGCCAATAGAAATGATTTGGGTATGACTAAAAAAATGTGCATTTACATTCAGTGATTATTTTGAATTTCCTTGGGAGTTGGATATGGGACCTTACACAGAAGCAGGCATTGCAAAGCTGGAAGAGAATAATGTGAAATCAGAAAATCAATGGATTCTACAGAAAGAGTAACCTGAAAATAAAACTACAAAGATCACAAAATGCAGACTTTTAGATGTGCTTGTATACTGTGGTCAAGCAAAGCAGTGGGCATTATTATTCTCATATTATTCAAAAAATGGTAGGATGATGACTGAGATTCCTGGTATAAATTTGATTATGAAGATTTAACAGGACTTAAATGGATGATGATAAAGAAATTTTATCAAAGGCCTTTTCGGCATCTATTGAGATAATCATGTGGTTTTTTGTCTTTGCTTCTGTTTATATGATGGTTTGCATTTATTTATTTGTGTATGTTGAACCAGCCTTGCATCCCAGGGATGAAGCCCACTTGATCATGGTGGATAAGCTTTTTGATGTGCTACTGGATTCAGTTTGCCAGTATTTTATTCAGGATTTTTGCATCAATATTCATCAGGGATATTGGCCTAAAACTCTCTTTTTTGTGTGTGTGTCTCTGCTAGGGTTTGGTATCAGGTTGATGCTGGCTTCATAAAATGAGTTAGGGAGGATTCTCTTTTTCTTTTGATTGGAATAGTTTCAGAAGGAATGGTACTAGCTCCTGTTTGTACCTCTGGTAGAATTCAGCTATGAATCCACCTGGTCTTGGACTTTTTTTGGTTCATAGGCTATTAATTACTGCCTCAATTTCAAAGCCTGTTATTGGTCTATTAAGGAATTCAACTTCTTCCTGGTTTAGTTTTGGGAGTGTTTATGTGTCCAGGAAATTTGTTCATTTCTTCTAGATTTTCTAGTTTGTTTGTGTAGAGGTGTTTATAGTATTCTCTGAAAATTCTTAAATGTAAGACCTAAAACCATAAAAATCCTAGAAGAAAACCTGGGCAATACAGGACATAGGCATGGACAAGAATTTCATGTCTAAAACACCAAAGGCAAGGCAACAAATGCCAAAATTGACAAATGGGATCTGATTAAACTAAAGAGCTTCTGCACAGACATAGAAACTACCATCAGAGTGAACAGGCAACCTACAAAATGGAAGAAAATTTTTGCAATCTACCCATCTGACAAAGGGCTAATATCCAGAAAATACAAAGAAATTAAACAAATTTACAAGAAAAAATCATACAACCCCATCAAAAAGTCGGCAAAGGATATAAACAGGCACTTCTCAAAAGCAGAAATTTATGCAGCAGAAAGCCACATTGAAAAAGGTTCATTATCACTGGCCATCAGAGAAATGCAAATCAAAACCACAATGAGAGACCATCTCACACCAGTTAGAATGGCGATCATTAAAAAGTCAGGAAACAACAGGTGTTGGCGTGGATGTGGAGAAATAGAAAAACTTTTACACTGTTGGTGGGACTGTATACTAGTTCAACCATTGTGGAACAAAGTGTGGTGACTCCTCAAGGGTCTAGAACTGGAAATATCATTTGACCCAGCCCTCCCATTACTGGATATATGCACAAAGGATTATAAATCATGCTGCTACAAAGACACATGCACACGTATGTTTATTGTGGTACTATTCACAATAGCGAAGAGTTGGAACCAACCCAAATGTTCATCAATGAGAGACTGGATTAAGAACATGTGGCACATATATACCATGGAATACTATGCAGCCATAAAAAATGATGAGTTCATGTCCTTTGTAGGGACATGGATGAAGCTGGATACCATCATTCTGAGCAAACTATCACCAAGGACAGAAAACCAAACAACATATGTTCTCACTCATAGGTGGGAATTGAACAATGAGAACACTTGGTCACAGGATGGGGAACATCACACACTCGGGCCTGTTGTGGGACGGTGAGAGTGGGGAGGAGGGAAGGATAGCATTAGGAGATATACCTAATGTAAATGCTGAGTTAATGGCAGCACACCAGCATGGCAGTTATATACATATGTAACAAACATGCACATTGTGCACATGTACTCTAGAACTTTAAGTATAACGATAAAAAAAAGAAATTTTAAAAATTAGTGTTTTGATGGAGAGTACATGAATGTATTTGATCATATGCTGAAGTGCATGTCATATAGACAGCAGAAGAGGTGATAAAATGCTTATATAGTTTTGAAACAATAAACAAATGGACATGATTGATGAAGGAGATGAGATGATAAGACATATATTATGGCTAACTCTTGCGAGAACACATCACATCATCATGTCACCAGCCTTCAATAAAAGTGTATGGTAAAAAAAAAAAAAAAAAATGACATTTACTCCTAAATGAAAGCAATAAAGATGAGAGTATTTGCAGTTTGTGAAAGAACTGCTTACATGTAATGGTGTTTATTTAAACCCTGCTCATGCTAAGCTTTTAGATTAGCTTCTTCGTAATAAAAATAATGTGTGCTTGGCTTCTACGATTCTTTACAACACATCAACATGTTTTTCATATTTTTCTTCAGTCTTCTTTTTGCTTTTTTCATAGAATCATTAGCCTCAATTTATGTGAACATGTTGCCTTTCTGGTTTAGTTATTCTAAAGTAAAAAAATTTAAGATATCTGTACCTTAGAATAGTGGAACTTAATGTATGGATACGTGAAAAGCATTTATTTATTAAACCAGTGATTATTTTTTACTCAAGCATTTGTTTAAAATGTGGGTTAGTGAAGTGGTAAGATCATCAGCAAAAGTAGTCTTAACTAACAAAAATTATGTTAAGAAAGAGCTTGAAAATACAACTGTTTTTGACTGTATAGGTAATTTTTATTTAAAGAGCAGAATTATTTTTCTGCCTGAATCAAACTAAATTACTGTGATTTGTATACAGATTGCTGCTATATTCCTCATTATCATTGTATTTTACATTTTAAAAAAGTAATTTGTGTTCCTGCCAGTGACTGGTATACGGCTTTGGATTTTATTCATAGGGAACTTATAATTGGTTTGTTTGTCTATTATACTGCTTTACATTTTCCTAACCATAAAAACATTATTTCAAATTTTAAATACACAATAATCATTTTTGCAGTAATTGTGAGAGAATTCTTCATAAACTTAAAATTGTCTAATCTAAATGCGTGTTTATTATTTCAAAATTGGTTCCTATTCCAATACCTTCGTATTGCACCTTTTTCCACTTTATCATTAAGTATGAAGTTTTACCTTTACTAAATAAAATATTAAGTGATAATTAAAAAGATATAACATATTTTAGATGAGGTTTTCTTGGTGATATTCATAATTCCAATAATTTGGAAGGCCAAGGCAAAAGATCGCTTGAGGCCAAGAATTTTGAACCCGGTTTGGCAAAACAGTGAAACACAATCTCTACAAAAGTGTTTACAAATCAAGAAGATATGGTAGCTCACACCGGTAACCTTAGCAATCTATAATTCCGTGGTGGGTGGATCAGTTCAGCATATAAATTGAGGCCAGCCTGAACAATATAGCAGGATTCTGTCTATAAAAAATATTAAAATAATTAAAGAAATTGAATAATTATCTGAGCCTACTGGCCTTTTCCTGGAGAACCAGCTAACTGGGAGGCTGAAGCTTCAAGAACATGGGTATCACAGGCTGCCACTAAGGAGATGAGACAGATGCCTGATTCTTTCACATAGCTAAGTGGATACAGCCTACTTTACATTTATCTTTTTCATGTAAAATTGCTTATTTTCTTGACTTTGTATGACTATAGGTAGGGTTGTAGTTTGCAGTCAGAGGACAGCTTTAGCTGAGCCATCTCCCCCTGAAAACACAAGGCATTCTTCCTTCCTACACAGTCACCCATCTTAGTGCCCCAAAACGCTCAGGCAGAATTTGACTTAGATTGTCCTAAATTTAATGTGATTTTTGTCTTCTGATCCTTCCATTAACGCTCTCTTTTCTCCACACTCATGTCCCATCTTTTGCTACTGTCAATAATCATTTATCCCCTCCCATCACAAAAGAAGCCTGTACTCCCTTCAGATACAGCAACATGAAGATTCCCCAGAAAAAACAAAAATTAAAAAAATACATACTTTAATTTTGCACTTTTTTAATTTTTAAAAAACGTTCGAGATTGAGGAACCACATGCATCTGGTAGGAGACGAGTTTTATCTTCACAAAGAATTTACTGATATGAACATTTTTGTTACATAATATTAGCAGAAAAAATTCTGAATTAAACAAGAACAAAAAAAACCCTAAAACCTGAGGTGAAGCCCTGCTGCTGTCCCGGGCCGGGCCCTCTGCCATGGGCTCGGCGGCCTCCCACTCGGCCGCCTTGTTGGGCGGGGCCCGGAGACAGTCCGCCGCTGCCTCACAGCCGGGGCTCTCACTGGCCGCCTGGCGCCGCTACAGCTAGGCGGTGGCCGATCGCGAGGACGACCCTAACTTCTTCAGGACGGTGGAGGGCTTCTTCAATCGCGGCGCCAGCATCGTGGGGGACAAGCTGGTGGATGACCTGAGGACCCGGGAGAGTGAGGAGCAGAAGCAGAACCGGCTGCAGGGCACCCTGTCGATCATCAAGCCCTGCAACCATGTGCTGAGTCTCTCCTTCTGCATCCGGAAGGACGACGGCTCCTTGGAGGTCATCTAAGGCTACCCAGCCCAGCACAGCCAGCACCGCACGCCCTGCAAGGGAGGTGTCCGTTACAGCACTGATGTGAGTGTAGATGAAGTAAAAGCTTTGTCTTCTCTGATGACATACAAGTGTGCAGTGGTTGATGTGCCATTCGGGGGTGTTAAACTGGTGTTAAGGTCAATCCAAAGAACTATACTAATAATGAATTGGAAGAGATCACAAGGAGGTTCACCATGGAGCTAGCAAAGAAGGGCTTTATTGGTCCTGGCATTGATGTGCCTGCTCCAGACATGAGCACAGGTGAGAGGGAGATGTCCTGGATCGCGGATGCCTATGCCAGCACCATAGGTCACGAAGATATTAATGCGCTCTCCTCTGTTACTGGTAAACCCATCAGCCAAGGGGGAATCCATGGACGCATCTTTGCTACTGGCCGTGGTGTCTTCCATGGGATTGAAAACTTCATCAATGAAGCTTCTTACATGAGCATTTTAAGAATGACACCAGGGTTTGGAGATAAAACATTTGTCGTTCAGGGATTTGGTAATGTGGGCCTACACTCTATGAGATAATTACATCATTTTGTTGCTAAATGTATTGCTGTTGATAAGTCTGATGGGAGTATATGGAATCCAGATGGTATTGACCCAAAGGAGCTGGAAGACTTCACTTTGCAACATAGGTCCATTCTGGGTTTCCCCAAGGCAAAGCCCTATGAAGGAAGCATCTTGGAGGCCTACTGTGACATACTGATCCCAGCTGCCCGTGAGAAGCAGTTGACCAAATCCAATGAACCCAGAGTCAAAACCAAGATCATTGCTGAAGTTGCCAAGGGGCCCACAACTCCAGAAGCTGACAAGATCTTCCTGGAGAGAAACATTATTGTTATTCCAGATCTCTTCTTGAATGCTGGAGGAGTGACAGCATCTTATTTTGAGTGGCTGAAGAATCTAAATCATGTGAGCTATGGCCATTTGACCTTCAAATATGAAAGGGATTCTAACTACCACATGCTCATGTCTGTTCAAGAGAGTTTAGAAAGACAATTTGGAAAGCACGGTGAAACTATTCCCATTGTACCCATGGCAGAGTTCCAAGACAGGATGTCAGGTGCAACTGAGAAAGACATCAGGCACTCTGGCTTTGTGTACACAATGGAGTGTTCTGCCAGGAAAATCATGTGCACAGCCAGGAAGTATAACCTGGGATTGGACCTGAGAACAGCTGCCTATGTCAATACCATTGAGAAAATCTTCAAAGTGTGCAATCAAGCTGGCGTGACCTTCACATAGATGGATCATGGCTGACTTCCTCACTATCCTCTTCACGTGTAACTTCTGCAGACCTATCACATATTACATGTAACCACATAAATCCCTTTCTCTCCTGACTCATTAATAATGGATACTTTTTTCAACAAGTCAATCCAAATCAGCCTGTTAAGGAGTAATAAATTAAGGTTAGAGGATCATGTACGAGCTGAGTGTGAAAGTAGAAATCACCTACATCAGAGAGCCATTTTGGTATTTTGCCTTTAAATAAAAATCCTCCTCCATCTGGCTGTGCAGCCTTGCTCTGTGGCTTTTCCCAACACAATTAGTGCTAGTGCTGGGGAAGGGATAGTCAAGAGCAGTCAGTTGCTTACTTATTTTGCTCTGGATGAGTCTGGGACATGCTATAACTTTAACACATTTAAGAAGTAGTTGTGTGGCCTTTTCAGAAGGTGGCATGGTCCTCAAGTGAGTTCTTAGTATTTTATATCAGCAAAATAACTCAATTTTGCAGGTTACAGACAAATATAAAAGCTGTTTCTGTTTATGAATTTTATTATTTTAGAATAGAATAAGTACATGCTGTCTTTAATCACTTAACAAGCCTAACCTTGACTCAAACAGTGAATGCCTATAAAAATAATAAATGAAAAAAACTAGTATTTTTATATCATAAAACAGTATCATTTATAGCTTATCATTCATGTATTGTTGTCCAGCAAATATTAAAAGACCTGTGGATAATTAAGTTTTCTTCATACCTGCAAAATGTTGGAGGCTATTTTCACTAAAACTGTCAGAATTTGCTTACTATAATTATGACACATAGTACAAAGAATGCCGGAAACTTTTTATCATGTTAACCAATTGTTCTCTTTTTAAGACCTATGGTTGACTAATTAAACTATAATTCAAGTAGAGTGTCCCAGAAAGAAACCACTTCGGCTCCCTCTTTGGAGTCTGGCTGGCTCTGAGCATTGCCAATGGCCCCTACTCACCTGAATTTTTATCCTCTCCTTTTAGAGGCTTTGCATTCTGCACCCAGCTTCACTAACAGTGGGCTCAAAACAACCTTGGGTTGAGTGTTTCATTTGGGAGTTATTTGGCCAGGGCCTTTTGAACAGTAGTGCCCCCATGAAGTGGTAGATAATATATGTGTAAGAATGAACTTCTTTTTTTTTTTTAAACTATAACACCCTTCAGAAATTTCTCACTACTTTGTAACTGCATGGCTTAACCTGTTGATAAAAGCAGTTATTTAAAGTCTACGTTTTCCAAAAAAAAACTACAGGATATTAAACCAGGACAATCTTCTAACAATGACACCTCTTTCCAGTATGAGAGAACTACCTCCTATGATATGAGAAATATCAATATTTTATTTCTTTCTTCTACACATATTCAACACTTATCAATGCCAAAGAGTTCAAATTTTAATATGTCAAATTTCAACCATGAAGATATAAAAATTCTTGCTGTAAATGCAGCATTGTTTTTTCATTCAATATTACTTTATGAATTCAAGTCCTGCTTAATAATGATAACATTATTGGCAGGACCCAAAGATCATTCCTTACAAATCTTTTTTTAATAGAGATTATGTTCTTGGAGCCAAATAAAAATTTTGCTGCTTAGACACACATACATATGTTCTTTTCTTAAAACATTTTCTTGTTATTATTTATTTACATCTCCTACTCTTTGGGAATTCCTTACAAGTAAATCACCAGCTTTTAAAATCTTTCATCATTAATATTTGTCAGATATTTACAGACATACCAAATAAAATCATTATTTATTTTTCTGATATGATTGAAAAATGTTTTGAAGAGACATGCATATAAATAACTTTTTATTCTTAAAAGTAATCAGTTAGTTTTATTCACATTTGTTTTCTCCTTAATTTATCAAGGTAAGTTTCACATAATGTGAAATTACATTTGATTATGCAATTCAATGAAATTTAATATGCTTATAATGTGGTACAATCATCATCTATCTTTAGTTCCTAAATATTTATATTGTCCAACAGGAGACTCCATATCTACTAAAGACTTCTTTTTATTTCTCAGTCCCTGATAACCAGTAACCTACCTTTTATCTCTATGGCTATGCCTTTTTACCACATGGGTTTTGCACTGCAACAGTTTTCAATCCAACATGCCAAAGTCATAGAGGTTTTAAAATTGTTCATTTTTCTTTTCCTTTTCCTTTTTTTTTTTTCATTTTGCAATTACCAGGCCCTGTGCTCCTCTCACCAATTTAGTAAGAGTGTGTGTATCAGGGAGAGAATTATTACATTTATTTCAGGGACTGAGGACATTATTTTCTTATTTATTTAAATGCTGCTACAGGGATGAGATTTTGCAGCCTACAGTATGTAAGTGAGCAATCTATATTTTATTTTCACTGGATACATTTCTCAGACTGGGAAGGAAATTCTTTTAGCCAGATTTTTGTTGGTTGCTAGGAGACCAAATTCCTCTTGTGATGTGTTTGCTACTCAGCTTGACATATACTAGAGTGATGCTTTAGATTGCTTTACCTTCGTAGGCCTTCTGAGGCAGTGTTTCAATTTGCACTCTTGAAAACCATACAGGCTGGAAGAATATCTAAAGAAATATTTATTTGAGATGGCACGTGTTTCTTCAGAAACTCAAGTTGTTTCTCCCAGAGATGAATTAAATGATTCAGAAGCCTCCACTAGGTCTCCACTGTGTAAACACACATTCCCTGCGGACTCAGACTTAAGGTCAATCATTGAAGAAAATGCTGTTCAGGTTTTGTCACAAGAATCCTTGTTAAAATGGCCATGTTACCGAGTGTGTGTCTCTGAGCCAGATAAAGATAATGATTTTTTTTCTCTGACCTTTCCCAGGAAACGTTGGAAAATATTTGAGAATGACCAATTCAAGTCTATTCTGTGGGATGAGAATGGAACTTGCATAGTGACTAATGAAGAACTCTTCAAGAAAGAAATTTTGCATAGAAAGGCTCCTTACAGAATATTTCAAGCTGACAGTATCAAAAGTTTTGTTTGACAGCTCAGCCTTTATGGATTTAGTAAAATTTACAGAATTTTCAAAGATCTGCCTTTCTAGCCACCTTTCTGGCAGAAGAGAATGAATCCATTGTCTTAAGCAAGGTATTTAGCATATTTCAGTTAACACTTTACATAGAGTATATATGTAATTTTACTTTGTATACCAGTAAATATATTAATACATGCAGTAAGATCACATTTTGAAAATTATGTAAAACACTAATGTAAAAATTATTCATTTTTTTGAAATTATTGAGTTCAGCTTGAGCATTAACCTTTCAGGGTTTTAAGGAATTTTGCTAACAACTTTGAAGCTCATTTATCAAAATAAATGTACCAAAGCCACTTAATGCAATGTTACTATTAATATATAACATGTTTTCACTTGAGGGCTTAACAACTTGAGTGCTTTTTTCCCAAAAGCACATTTCTGAAGATAGTAAACCATGTTCATGAATTATTTGATGACATTAAGTTTGTGTGATGAAGCAGAAATCTGATATTTTAAGTGTTATGTTTGTTATTGCCACTTGTCTCAACAAATTACAAAAGATCAACATGCTATTTTGAATCAGTTGACCACTATTCATGTGCACTCTCATAGCACCTGCATCCAAGCAAGTGGCCACATTGTGAATTTCATTACAACCACAATTTCTCAATACCCTAACACATCTCCCTAGTAAAACCATTATCTGGGGCTGATAGTGGAACAATCTGCTCTTCCAACAAGATATCCTGTGATATCAGTCAACGAGGCTACACGTCTTAACCTGCTACCAGCAGGCAACTCGTGGTTGCAAATGCCTATGATACCTGATACATCAGCGGTCCCTCATTCCAGGCCAGATCTTCAACCATCACAACTGGACAAATATCACCCTGATTACAAATGATCTTCCATTAAAAGTGTACCAGGTTATGCGGGACAACAGAGACTAACATTTACATTGACCAAAAAAATCCAAAAATTTCTGCAATTATCTTACTGAACAATAAAACTGCATGTCGACTTTTATGTTTCCTTTTTTCTCTATTTCTCAAAGTATAGTTAAAAGTAGAATGGTGTTTTCTTTCAGTGTCAGGCTATTTTACTACTTTTTGTAAAAGTATATATGGGCGTTTTGATCATTTGTAAGAAAATTTGATGTGCTCCTATGTAAGTTAACTAATTTAGTTCTCTAAAGAGGAAAAAATAATAAAGTCTTTGGGTCCATTTGCTGCTGAAACAACACAGCACCACTGCCTGACTAATTTGTAAAAAGACTTATTTTGCTCATGGTTCTGCAGGTGGGGAAGTCCGAGGGGCTGCATCTCATGAGATCTTCTTTCTATGTTACAACATGGCAGGTTGACCTCATATGGCGAAGGGCATGAGATGAACAGAAAATTGAGACCAAACTCATCCTTCATCAAAGACCACTCACAGAATAACTAACTTCTTCTCCAGATAACACCATCAATTCAGTCATGGGGTTGAGCATACATGGCTAATCACCTCTCAAACATCCTACCTCCCAACACTATCTCAATGGACACAGAATTTCAATGTGAAATTTGGAGGGGACATATCAAACAATGACAGCAGGCAAAGGAAAGGAAACAACTGGAGCTAGGAAAAAGTAATAAGTGACTTCTAAAGTAGTCTGGCATAAATCAAATGAGGGCAAAAATTTGCATGACACAAAGGGAATAGAGGCTCACATAAACACATGCCCACCACACTGGGCTAATTTTTATATTATTAGTAGAAATAGGGTTTCACCATGTTGGCCAGGATGGTCTTGAACTCGTGGCTGCATTTGATCCACCCACCATGGCCCCCAAAACTGCTGAGATTACAAGTTTGAGCCACCATACCCCACCTCTACTGCAGAATTTCATCACATTGGTTTCGTGCTCCATACAAAGTCAGATTTAATTGCTTTTTGTCAGGATTAACACCTTTTAGATTCTGAGTCCCGATCCTCAGCATGGCTAAATAAATCCCTTCCAGACCTGATATTTGTTTTCCTTTCAGCTTTATGTCCTTCTGTTTCACCACAGTGAGACATTCAGACCATTCCACTTTCAGACATGCCCTTTTCCATCTGGTAACTTGAGTCCCATTATTTTCTTGGAGACAAAAGTCTCTCCCCAGTTTGCCTACTTAAGACTACTACAACACAGACATCACTCCTTCCAGGATAGTGCTTCTTGTCTATCGCATTAATTTTCCTGTCTGTCTGTCTGTCTTAGACAACCAGCACTGATGTAACACAGTACTTAATACATATATGTATGTGTGTGTATATATATACACGTATGTATGTGAATTAGTCAATGTTGACTGGGACTTACAAATATAGCACTTATTTTCATTGTCAAAATGAACATTCTTGGTGTTGTGGCATTAATTTTTATTTTTTCCTCACCACAACTTTTTCTAAAAGGGTAGGTCACAGTATTGTTCACTAGAGATGCAATAATTTTGACTTACTGAGATTAGCATCACTGGTTATCATTTCAACTATGATGCTCTTTTTTAGGTCTACTTATAATTTTTCCATGCTTCTAAAAGTTCTTTTTCATCTTCTGTTTTGACTGGCAGGTCCTTGCCTGAAAGAATTAGCTGTCTCCTTACCACTTGTTCCTTTATTTGCAGTAACAATTCCCAGTGGCAAAGGGATATTTGGGAGCCCTTTGTGGCCTATGGAAAAAAACAAAATATCCTAAAATAAAAACCTAAAGAAGCTCTTTGTGAAACTGACTTTTGATGTGTGGATTCATTTGATAGAGTTCAACCTTTCTTTTGATTCAGCAGGTTGGAAACCCTCTAATTGTAGAATCTGCAAAGGGACATTTGGGAGCCCATAAAAGCCTATGGGGAAAAACCTACTATCCCCACACAAAAACTGGAAAGAAACTATCTCTGAAACTGCTTTGTGATGTGTGAATTCATCTCAAGGAGTTAAACCTTTTCTTTGATCCAACAGTTAGGAAAACTTTTGGAGAATCTATGAAGAGACATGTGGGAGTCCTTTGAGGCCTATAGTGAACTACCAAATATCCACAAATAAAAACTAGAAAGAAACTATCTGTGAAATGTCTGTGATGTGTGGATTCATCTCACAGAGGTAAAACTTTCTTTTCTTTCAGCAGGTGGGAAACATTCTTTTAACAGTATCTGTGAAGGGACATTTTATAGCCCATGAAGTCTATGATGAAAGACTACATATCCCCAGATGAAAACTGGAAAGAAGCTATCTGTGAAACTGATTTGGGATGTGTAAATTCATCTCACAGAACTAAACCTTCCTGTTGATTCAGCAGATTGTAAACCCTCTTTTTGGGGAATCTGCAAAGGGACATTTCAGAGGTCATTGGGGGTCTTTTGAAAAGAAAAGAATATCCCCAGATGAAAACTAGAAAGAAGCTATCTGTGGAACTACTTGGTGATGTGTGGATTAATCTCATAGAGTTAAACTTTTATTTCAATCTAGCGGGTTGGAAATACTCTTTTTGTAGAATCTGTGAAGCAACATTTGGGAGTCCTTTGAGGCCTATGAAGAAAAACTGAATATTCCCAGATAAAAGTTAGAAAGAAGGTATCTGTGAAACTATTTTGTGATGTGTGGATTCATCTCACAGAGCTAAACATTTCTTTGATTCAGCAAGTTGAAAACACTCTTTTTGAAGAATCTGTGAAGGGACATTTGGGATTCCATTGAAACCTATGGAGGAAAATTGGATATTCCAAGATTAAAACTAGAAAGAAACTATCTATGAAACTGTTTTGTGATGTGTGGGTTCATCTCACAGAGTTAAACCTTTCTTTTTATTAAACAGCTTGGAAACACTCTTTTTGGATAATCTGTGAAGAGACCATTGGGAGTCCTTTTAAACCTATGGGGAAAATCAACTATCCCCAGATAAAAGATAGAAGCTTTCTGTGAAACTACTTTGTGATGTGAAGATTCATCTCACAGAGTTAAATCTTTCTTTAGATTCACCAGGTTGGAAACACTCTTTCTGGAGAATCTGCAAAGGGACATTTGGGAGCCCATTGCAGCCTTTGGGGGAAAATGGAATATCCCAAGATAAAAACTATAAAGAAGTTCTTTGTGAAATTGCCTTGTGATGTGCAGATTCATCTTACAGACTTTTTTTTTATTATTTTTCAGGAGGTTGGAAACACTCTTGTTAGACAATCTGTAAAGGGACATTGGGGGTCCATTGTGGGTTATGAAAAAAAAAACATGCTGGATAAAAACTAGAAATAAGATATTTGTGAAATTTTGTGATGTGTGGATTCATCTTGCAAAGTTATATCTTTCTTTTGATTCAGCATGTAGGAAATACTCTTTTTGGAAAATCTGTGACGGAACATTGAGAAGCTCATCAAGGCCTATTGAGAAAAACTGTGTAGCCCCAGATAAAAATTGGAAAAAACTGTATGTGAAACTGCTTTTTGATGTGTGGAATGATCTCACAGAGTTAAACCTTTCTTTTGATTCAGCAGTTAAAAAACACTGTATTTGGAGAACATGTGATGGGACATTTTGGAGCCCATTGAGGCCTAGAGTAAAAACAAAATATCCCCATATCAAAATTGGAAGGAAGCTATGTATCAAACTGTGTTGTGATGTATGCATTCACCTCACAGAGGTAAGCCTTCCTTTTAATTCAGCAGGTTGAAAACACTCCTTCAGGAGATCTGTGAGGGTACATTTTGGAACCCTTTGAAGCTTAAGGGAAATAACTGAAAATCCACCGGTATAAACTAGAAAGAATCTACCTGTGAAATTGCTTTCTTATGTGTGGATTCATCTCACAGTGTTAAATTTTGCTTTGATTCAATAGGTGGGAAACATTCTTTTTGGGGAATCTGCAAAGGAACATTTTGGAGCTTTTTGAGGCCAGTGGGGAAAAACAGAATATCCCCAGGAAAAAACTAGAAAGAAGCTATCCATGAAACTGCTTTGTGATGTCTGGATTCACCTCACAGGGTTAAACATTTCTTTTGATTCAGCAGGTTGGACACACTCTTTTTGGAAAATTTCCAAAGGGACATTTGAAAGCCCATTGAGGACAATCAGGAAAAAACTGAATATCCAAGGTAAAAATTAGAAAGAGGTTATCTGTGAAATGGCTTTATGATATGTGGGTTCATCTCACAAAGTGAAACATTTCTTTTGATTCAGCAGATTGGATACCCTCTTTTTGAAGAATCTGTGAAGGGACATTTTGGAGGCCATTGAGACCTATGAGGAAAAATGGAATATCTCCAGGTAAAAACTAGAAAGAAGCTCTCTGTGGTACTGTTTTGTGATATGTGGATTCATCTCTCAGAGTGAAACATTTCTTTTGATACAGCAGTATGGAAACACTCTCTTTGGAGAATCTACAAAGGGGCATTTGGGACACTTTTGAGGCTTAAGGGAAAAAATTGAATATCCTCAGTTAGAAACTAGAAAGAAGCTATCTGTAAAACTGCTTTGTGATGTGTGGCTATATCTCACAGAGTTTAAACATTTCTTTTGATGCAGCAGGTTAGAAATGCTCTTTTTGGAGATTCTGATAAGGGACATTTAAGAGACCTTTGAGGCCCATGCAGAAAAAACCACGTATCCTTAGGTAAAAACTAGAAATAAAGTATCTGTGAAACTGCTTTGTTTTGTGTGGATTCATTTCACAGAGTTAAGCATTTCTTTTGATTCAGCAGGTTGGAAACACTCTTTCTGGAGAATCTGCAAAAAGACATTTGGGAGCCCATTGAGGCCCATAGGGAAAAACAAAATATACCCAGGTAAAAACTATACAGAAGCTATTGGTATAACTGATTTGTGAAGTGTGCTTCATTTCACAGTGTTAAACTTTTCTTTTTATTCAGCAAGTTCAAAATACTCTTTTTCAGAATCTGAGAAGACACACTTGGGAACATGTTGAAGATTATGGGGAAAAGTGCAATATCCCCAGGTAAAAAATAGAAAAAAGCTATCAAAGAACCCACTTCGTGATGTGTGGATTCATCTCACAGAGATAAACCTTTCTTTTGATTCAGCAGATAAAAATCACTTTCTGGAGAATCTACAATGGAACATTTGGGAGCCCATTGAATCATATGGGGAAAAACTGAATATCCCGAGGTAAATACTAGGGAGAAGTTATGTGTAAAACTACTTTGTGATGTGTGGATTCATCTAACAGAAGTAAAGCATCCTTTCTGTTCAGCAGGTTGGAAACACTCTTTTTGGAATATGTGCCTAGGGACATTTTGGACCCCATTGAGGCCTAGAGGAAAAACAGAATATCACAGATAAAAATTAGAAAGAAAATGTATGAGAAATGGCTTCATGATGTCTGGATTCATCTCAGAGAGTTAAACTTTTCTTTTGACTCAGCAGGTTGGAAAGAATCTTTTTGGAGAATCTATGACGGGATATTTGGGAGCTCATTGAGGCCCATGGGGAAAAACCAAATATCCCAAGGAATAACTCGAAGGAAGATGTCTGTGAAACTGCTTTGTGATGTGTGGATTCATCTAACAGAGTTAAAACTTTCTTTTGATTCAGTAGGATGGAAACACTCTTTTTGGGGAGTCTGTAGAGGTAAATTTAGGAGCCTAGGAGACCATGTGGAAAAATAGAATGTACCCAGGTAGAAACTAAAAACAAGCTGTCTGTCAAACAGCCTGGTGATGTGTGGATTCATCTTACAGAGTTAAAACTTTCTTTTGATTCAGCAGGTTGGAAACACACTTTTTGGAGGATCTGTGAAGGGATATTTGGAAGTCCATTGAGGCCAATGGGGTAAAATGGAATATCCCATGATTAAAAACTAGAAAGAATCTATCTGTGAAATTGCTTTGTGATTTTCAGATTCATCTCACAGAGTTAATACTTTCTTTTGATTGGACAAGTTGAAAACACTTTTTTTTTTTCTTTTGGAGAATCTGTGAAGGGACATTTTAGATCCCATAAAAGATCATGGGGAAAGTCAGAATGTTCTCAAGTAAAAACTAGAAAGATGCTATGTGTGAAACTTCTTTGTGATTTGTGGATTCATCTCAGAATTAAACCTTTCTTCTGATTCAGCAAGTTAGAAAATCTCGGCTGGGTGGGGTGGCTCATGCTTCTAATCCCAGGACTTTGGGAGGTGAAGCTGGGTGGATCACAAGGTCAGGAGTTCAAGACGGTCCTGGCTAACATGGTGAAACACCATTCTATTAAAAATACAAAAAAAAAAAAATTAGCCAGGCATGGTGGTGGCTGCCTTAGTCCCAGCTACTTGGTAGGCTGAGGCAGGAGAATGGCATGTACCTGGGAGGTGGAGCTTGCAGTGAGTGAGAAATTGCAACACTGCACTCCAGCCTGGGTGACAGAGAAAGACTCCATCTCCAAAAAAAAAAAAAAAGAAAGAAAGAAAAAGAAAATCTCTTTTTGGAGTATATGCAAAGGTATATTTGGGAGACCACTGAGGCCCATGTGGAAAAACTGAATATCTCCAGGTAAAGACAAGAAAAAAGCTCTCTGTGAAACTCCTTTGTGATGTGTAGATTCATTTCATAGAGTTAAAAGTTTCTTTTGATTCAGCAGATTGGAAACCCTCTTTTTTAGAGGTTTTGCTAAGGGATATTTGTCAGCCCATTGAAGCCTATGGGGAAAATCCAAATATTCCCAGGTGAAAACTAGGAAGAGGTATCTGTGAAACTGCTTTGTGATGTGAGGATTCATCTCATAGTGAAAAACCTCTTTTTTGGCCCAGCAGATTGAAATAGTCTTTATGGAGGATCTGCAAAGGGACGTTTTGAAGCCCTTTGTGGCCAATGAGAAAAATAAAATATCACCACGTAAAAACTTGAAAGAAGCTATTTGTAAAACTACTTTGTGGTTTACTGATTCTTCTCACAGAGTTAGACGTTTTCTTTGATTCAATGGGTTGGAAACAATCTTTCTAGAAAATTTGCAAAGGGACATTTGAGAGCCCATTGAGGCATATGGGGAAAAACCCAATATCCCCAGGTAAAAACTAGAAAAAACTTTCTATGAAACTGCTTTATGATGTGTGGATTCATCTTACTGAATTAAAAGTTTGTTTTGATTTAACAGGTTGGAAACACTCTTTTTGGAGAATCTGCAAAGGGATTTTTGGGAGCACATTAAGGCCCATGAGGAGAAACTGAATTTCCACAGGTAAAAACTAGAAAGAATCTGTGTAACAGCTTTGTGATGTGTGGATTCATCTCATGGAGTTAAATATTTCTTTGTATTCAGCAGGTTAAAAACAGTCTTTTGGAGGATCTATGAAGGAATTTTTGGCAGCCCATTAAAACCTACTGGGAAAAAAATGAATATCCTCAGGTAAAAACTAGTAAGAAGCTATCCGTGAACTGCTTTTGTCATGTGTGGATTCATCTCACAGAGTTAAACCTTTCTTTAGATTCAGCAGGTTAAAAACATTCTTTTTGGAGAATCTGCATAGGGATATTTAGGAGTCCATTCAGGCTTATGTGGAAAAACCCAATATCCCCAGCAAAAAATTAGAAAGAAAATGTGAAAATGCTTTGTGATGTGTGGATTCATCTCACAAAGTTAAACCTTTCTTTTGATTTATGTGGTTGGAAATGTGAGAAGGAGGGTTTCTGGGGTGCCAGTTGTGTTGGTCTCCCCTGTGTGAGACACATGGAAAGCCATGGCTGGTCTCTGAGGAGAAAATTCTCCTTATTGCCTTCAGGTTTTTATGCCCCAAGAGCATAACCACTCAGCAGCATTCCACAGTTTTCTCAGGGAGATAATGCTCCCTTGAAGCAGTGGAGTATAGCCAAACATCTTGGCTTCTCCTAAAACCTGCTCCCACCTGTTTCAGTCCCAATAAGTTGAAGATCTTAAGTAGTTTAGACACACGCCTCTCAAGGAAATTCACAGAAATCACCACTGCTATACATCTTATTGAATGACTCACAAGATCTCCTTCACTGATTAATCCTTTTCCTCATTCCTTCCTCCCCCTCCCATCTGCTGTAAGAACAAACTGTCCGTATACCAATAAATTGGGTGGAGCCTGAGGGCTCCAGGCTATGAGGAATCCTTCAATGCTCCAATCCCCTAGACCCACCTTTTAAACACTTACTCTGCCTAACTCTTTTTTTCTCCACCAGAGTCAGGGTACCCACTGGGTAGGAGGGGGCTTGTTTCCCCAACATCTGGCACCCAACACAGGTCTCCCTGTAATCTCTACAATAATACGGTGAAGAAATGCCAGAGCATGGAAAGTGGAGCATGACTGACAAAGGACACCCACGTAGGTTTTCACTTCAGGCTCTGTGGAGAATTCCATGGTAACCTCAGGAAAATCTGGGTCAGGCTGAAAGTAAGTTGGCTAATTACTTATGCCTGTTGACACAGTTATTGTGCTACAGTGGGGCAATTGTGAGTATCTGAAATCTCACATCTTTGTTCCATCTCATAGAAGAGTATTCTCCTTGGTTCATGGAATATGGAACCAGGCATGTAAAAGATTGGTATAAGGTTGGATCAGACTTAAAATTAGCATGAGAGAGCCACAATATTCCTTTCTCAACTTGGTCATTGTGGTTGGTAATTAAAACAGCACTGAAGTGCTTCCCCACTGAGGAGGAAGGAACAGGAGTTTCAGGATGACACAGAAAATTTTAATAATCAGAAGTCTGATGATGAGCAAAGGGAACCATCACAGTCTAGGTTTAAAAAGGGGGAGAAATGGGAAGGTATACATACTAATCTCCAAAAACTTATGAAAGGAACAGTTCCACCTACTGCAGAAATATTACCACCTACTGTGCCTTTAGGGGAAGGCCTGGAATGGTCACCCCTTCCTCAGCCTTATGAATTTCTAGAAAGGAAGCCTGAGATGCATCTTGCCACTCCCAATGTTGCATGCCCCACCATTGACTGTGGTGAAAGGAAGCTGCACGCTTGCCCAACAGCCAATTACAGTAGGGAATGATCCAGGCTTGTACACCTGTTAATTATGGTAAAGAAATTGTGTGAGCTAGCCCAGATACTAATTATGACTCAGGGGTAATCCAGGCAACCCTTCTCCCGACACAAGAAATGGGGGATTTGGATGCTTGGCAGTTTTTACTAATTATTTTGCCAGCTGAAAAGGTCAGAGAACATACTCAAGCACAGTGGGAGCTATTTTATTTTAAAATATTAAAAGACTTAAGGCAAGCAATTGGACAATATGGGCCAAATTATCCTTATGTTCATTCCTTATTACAATCTGTGGCTTATAACCAACATTTAATATCTATGGATTATTATCAGTTATTAGCCTGATCCACCCTGTCTCCCTCTCAATTTCTCTAATTTGAAACTTGGTGGATGGATGAAACAATAAATTAGGCATGCAGAAATGCTCAAGCACAACCTCCCATTAATATCACATCTGATCTGTTGCTTGGATTTGGAGAGGCATGAGGTACTGGAAATCAACTGATGGTAATGGGTGTTGAACCTGTTGATCAGCTAAGAACTATATACCTAAGAGCCTGGGAAAAAATTCATAACCCTGGTACTACTTACCCTTCTTTTTACTCAGTTCCACAGGTTCCAAGGGAGCCTTATCCAGATTTTGTCACCCATTTGCAAGACACGGCTCCAAAAGCCATTTTGGATTATCATGCAAGGAAAGTGATTCATGAAGGAACATTTTGGAGCCCATTGAAATCTATGGGGAAAAACCTTATATTCACAGGTAAAAACTATGAACAAGCTATCTGTGGAACTGTTTGCTGATGTGTGGATTCATCTCACAGAGATAAAACTTTCTTTTGATTCAGCAGGTTAGAAACACTCTTTTTGGTGAATCTGTCATGAAACATTTGAGTGTGCATTGAGGTGTACGAGGAAAAACTGAATATCTTCAGATAAAAACTAGAAAGTAGCTATCTGAAAAACTACTTTGTGATATGGGGGTTCATCTCACAGGGTTAAAATTGTCTTTTGATTCAGAAGTTACAAACAGTATTTTTGGAGAATCCACATAAAGTCATTTGGAAGGCCATTGAGGCCTCTGGGAAAAAAACAAGTATCTTCAGAAAAAATTAGAATCTCTCTGTGAAATTACTTTTGATGTGTAGATTCATCTAATAGAGTTAAACCTTTCTTTTCATTCAGCAGGTTGTAAACACTGTTTTTGTGGAATCTGCAAAGTCACATATTGGAGCTCACTGAAACATATGCTGAAAAACAAACTATCCCCAGATAGAAACTAGAAAGAAGCTATCTGTGAAACTCTTTTGTAATATTTGGATTCACCTCAAAGAGTTAAACCTTTCTTTTAATTCAGTAAGTTGGGAAAACTCTTTTTAAAGAATCTCCAAAGGGAATTTTCGAGCCCATTGAGTCCTTGGAGACAAACTGAATATCCTCAGGTGAAAACCATAAAGAAGCTATCTGTGAAACTGCTTTGTGATATGTGGATTCATGTCACAGAATTAAAATTTTCTTTTTATTCAGCAGGTTGGAAACATTCTTTTTGGCGAATCTGTGAAGTCATATTTGGGAGCCCTTTGAGCTTTATGCAGAAAACCAAAATTTCAAGAGATAAAAAATAGAAAGAAGCTATTTGTGAAACTGCTTTGTGAGTTGCAGATTTATTCCACAGAGTTAAAGCTTTCTGTTGATTCAGCAGGTTGAAAACATTATTTTAGGAGAATCTGCAATAAAACCTTTGGGAGCCCATTGAGGCCTATGGTGAAAAACCAAATATCTCCATTTAAAAACTAGAAAGAAGTGAGGGACTGATCCAAGATGGCCGAATAAGAACTGGTTCAGTCTACAGTTCCCAGAGTGACACAGAAGACAGGTGATATTTGCATCTCCACCTGAGGAACTGGGTTTATCTCTTTGGGACTTGTTGGACAGTGGTTGCAGACCATGGAGTGCGAGCCAAAGTAGGGAGGGACATTGCCTCACCTGAGAAGCATAGGGGGTCAGGAAATTCCCTTTCCTAGCCAAGGGAAGACATGACAGATGGTACCTGGAAAATCAGGACACTCTCATCCTAGTACTGCACTTTTCCAACAGTCTTAGCAAATGGCACACCAGGAGATTACATTCTGTGCCTGGCTCAGGGGGTCCAACACCCACAGAGCCTTGCTCACTGCTAGAGAAGCAGTCCAAGATCAAGCTGCAAGGCAATTGCAAGGCTGGGAGAAGGGCGTCCACCATTGCTGAGGCTTAAGTAGGTAAACAAAGCAGCTGGGAACTTCAAACTGTGTGGAGCCCTTTGCAGCTCAATGAGGCCTCCCTGCTACTGTAGACTCCACCTCTGGGGGCATGGTATAGCTGAATAACAGGAGGCAGAAACTTCTGCAGACATAAAAGTCCCTGTGTGACAGCTCTGAAAAGAGTAGTCATTCTCCCATCATGGAGTTTGAGATCTGAGAATGGACAGACTATCTCCTCAAGTGGGTCCCTGAACCCTGAGTAGCCTAACTGGGAGACACCTTCAAGTAGGGAGTGACTGAAGTCTCATACAGCTGGGTCCACCTCTGAGACAAAGCTTCCAGATGAAGGATCAGGCAGCAATGTTTCCTGTTGTGCAGTATTTGCTCTTCTACAGCTGCCGCTGGTGATACCCAGGAAAACAGGGCCTGAAGTGGACTTCCAGCAAAGGCCAACAGAGCTGAAGCTGAGGGCCCTGGATTTTAGAAGGAAAACTAAAAAACAGAAAGGAATAGCATCGACATCAACAAAAAGAACATCCATACCAAACCCCCTTCTGAAGGTCACCATTATCAAAAACCAAAGTAGATAAAACCACAAAGATGGGGAGAAAATAGAGCAGAAAAGCTGAAAATTCTAAAACTCAGACCATCTTTCCTCCTCCAAAGGAATGCAAGCTCCTCCCCAGCAACAGAAGAAAGTTGGAGGGAGAAAGACTTTGATGAGTTGACAGAAGTGGGCTTCAGATAATTGGTAATAACAAATTTCTCCGAGCTAAAGAAGGATGTTTGAACCCATTGCAAAGAAGTTAAAAACCTTGAATAAAGATTAGCCAATTGGCTAACTAGAATAAACAGCATAGAGAAGACCTTAAATGACCTGATGGAGCTGAAAACCATGGCACGAGAAGTATGTGATGCATGCACAAGCTTCAGTAGCTGATTCAATCAAGTGGAAGAAAAGGTATCAGTGAAAGAAGATAAAATGAATGAAATGGTGCAGGAAGAGAAGTTTACAGAAAAATAGAGTAAAAACAAACAAACAAAGCCTACAAGGAATACGGGACTATGAAAAAAAAAGAAATCTACGTCTGATTGGTGTACCTTAAAGTGACAGGGAGAATGGAACCAAGCTGGAAAAGACCCTTCATGAAATTATCCACGAAAACTTCTCCAACCTAGCAGTGCAGGCCAACATTCAAATTCAGGAAATATGGAGAATGCCTCAAAGATATTCCTCAAGAAAATCAAACCCGAGACACATAATTGTCAGATTCACCAAGGTTGAAATGAAGGAAAAAATGTTAAGGGAAGCCAGAGAGAAAACTTGGGTATCCTAAAAAGGGAAGTCCAGCAGACTAACAGATGATCTCTTGGCAGAAATTCTACAAGCCAAAGAGAGTGGAAGCCCATATTCAACATTCTTAAACAAAAGAATTTTCAACCCAGAATTTCATATCCAGCCAAACTAAGCTTCATAAGTGAAGGAGAAATAAAATACCTTACAGACAAGAAAATGCTCAAAGATTTTGTCACCAGCAGGCCTGCCCTACAAGAGCTCCTGAAGGAAGCACCAAAAATGGAAAGGAACAACTGGTACCAGCCACTGCAAAAGCATGCCAAACTGCAAACACCATAACTGCTAGGAAGAAACTGCATCAACTAACGAGGAAAATAACCAGCTAACATATTAATGACAGGATCAAAATCAGACATAATGATATTAACTTTCAGTGTAAATGGGCTAAATGCCCCCATTAAAAGACAGACTGGCAAATTGGATAGTGTCAGGACCCAACTGTGCTGTATTCAGGAGACCCATTTCATATGCAGAGACACACATTGGCTCAAAATAAAGGGATGGAGGAAGACCTACAGACCAAATGGAAAACAGACAAACAAAGAAATGAAAAGCAGGTTTTGCAATCCTAGTCTCTGATAAAACAGACTTTAAACCATGAAAGATCAAAAGAGACGAAGAAGGCCATTACATAATGGTAAAGAGATCAATTCAACAAGAAGAGCTAACTATCCTAAATATATATGCACCCAATACAGAAGCACCTAGATTCATGAGGCAAGTTCTTACAGACCTACAAAGAGACTTAGAATCACACACAATAATAATGGGAGACTGTAACACCCCACTGTCATCATCAGACAGAGCAACAAGACAGAATGTTAACAAGGATAACCAGGACTTGAACTCAGCTGTGGACCAAGTGGACCTAGCAGATATCTACAGAACTCTCCACCAGAAATCAACAGAATATACATTCTTCTCAGCACCACATCACACTTATTCCAAAATTGACCACAGATTTGGAATTAAAGCACTCCTCAGCAAATTTAAAACAATAGAAATTATAACAAACTGTCTTTGTGATGAAAGTGCAATCAAATTAGAACTCACGGTTAAGAAATGCACTCAAAACCACACAACTACATAGAAATTGAACAACCTGCTCCTGAATGGCTACTGGGTAAATAACGAAATGAAGGCAGAGATAAAGATGTTCTTTGACACCAAGGAGAACAAAGACTAGACATACCAGAATCTCTGGGACACATTTAAAGCAGTGTGCAGAGGGAAACGGATAGCACCAAATGCCCACAAGAGAAAGCAGGAAAGATGTAAAATTGACAGGCTAACATCACAATTAATAGAGCTAGAGAATCAAGAACAAATACATTCAAAAGCTAGCAGAAGGCAAGAAATAACTAAGACCAGAGCAGAACTGAAGGAGATAGAGATATTAAAAAAAAAAAAAACCCTTCAAAAAATAAATGAATCCAGGATCTGGTTTTTTGGAAAGATCAGCAAAATTGATAGACTACTAGCAAGACTAATAAAGGAGAAAAGAGAGAAGAATTGAATAGATGCAATACACCTTCACAAGACTAATCCAGGGAGATGTTGAATCCCTGAATAGATGATTAACAGGCTCAGAAATGGAGATAATAATTAGTAGCCTACAAACCAAAGAAAATGCAGGTCCAGACCAGATTCACAGCTGAATTCTACCAAAGGTACAAAGAGGAGCTGACACCATTCCTTCTGAAACTATTTCAATCAACAGAAAAAGAGGGAATCCTCCCGAACTCATTTTATGAGGCCAGCATCATCCTGATACTAAAACCTGGCACAGACACAACAAAAAAATAAAATTTTGGACGAATATCCCTGATGAACTTTGAAGCAACAATCCTCAATAAAATACGGGCAAACCGAATCCAGCAGCACATCAAAAAGCTTATCCTGCACAATCCAGTTGGCTTCATCCCTGGGATGCAAGCCTGGTTCAACATATGCAAATCAATAAACGTAATCCATCATATAAGCAGAACCAAAGACAAAATCCACATGATTGTCTCATATGCAGAACAGACCGTTGACAAATTTCAACAGCCCTACATGCTAAAAATTATCAATCAACTAGGTATGGATGGGATATATCTCAAAATAATAAGAGCTACTTATGACAAACCCACAGCTAATATCATATTGAATGGCAAAACCTGGAAGCATTCACTTTGAAAACTGGCACAGGGATGCCCTCTTACCACTCCTATTCAACATATTGTTGGAAGTTCTGTCCAGTGTAATCAGGCAGGAGAAAGAAATAAAGGTTATTCAATTAGGAAATGAGGAAGTCAAATTGTCCCTGTTTGCAGATCACATGATTGTACACTTAGAAAACTCCATTGTCTCAGCCCAAAATCTCCTTAAGCTGATAAACAACTTCAGCAAAGTCTCAGAATACAAGATCAATGGGCAAAAATCACAAGCATACCTATACACCAATAACAGACAAACAGAGAGCCAAATCATGAGTGAACTCCCATTCACAATTGCTTCAAAGAGGATAAAATACCTAGGAATCCAACTTAAAAGGGATGTGAATGACCTCTTCAAGGAGAACAACAAAGTACTGCTCAACAAAATGAAAGAGGACACAAACAAATGGAAGAACATTTCATGCTCATGGTTCAGCAAGTTGGAAACAATCTCCTTGGAGAATCTGCAAAGGGACTTTTGTAAGCCCACTTAGGCCTTTTGGGAAAACTGAATATCCCTAGATAAAAACAAGAAAGAAGCTACCTGTGTAACAACTTTGTGATGTGTGTATTCAACTCACAAATTTAAAACTTTATGTGGATTCAGCAGGTTGGAAACGCTCTTTGTGGAGAATCTACAATTGGACATTTGGCAGTCCATTGAGACCTAAGGGGAAAATCAGAATATCCTCAGAAAAAGTAGAAAGTAGCTATCTGTGAAACTGCTGTGTGATGTTTGAATTAATCTCACAGGGATAAAAATTTCTTTTGATTCAGCAGTTAGAAAATGCACATTTTGAGGAATCCGCTAAGGGACATTTAGTATCCCATTCAGGCCTACGGGGAGAAGTCAAATATCCTGAGATAAAAACTGGAAAGAATCTCTCTGTGAAACTGCTTTGTGATGTGTGAATTTATCTCTCAGTCGTAAATGTTTCTTTTGTTTCAGCAGGTTGGAAACACTGTTTTTGAAGAAAGTGCAATGGGGAATTTGGAAGCCCACTGTGGCCCATGGGGAAAAACTGAATACCCCAAGACAAAAACCAGACAGAAGCTATCTTTGAAACTGCTATGTGATGTGTGGATTCATCCCATAGAGTTAAAACTTTCTTCTTATTGGGGAGGTTGGAAACACTTTTTGGAAAATCTCACATGTGGGTGTCTATTAGGGCCTATGAAGAAAACCAGAATATCCCCATATAAAAACTAGAAAGAAACTATTTGTGAAATTGCTTTGTGATGTGTGGATTCACCTCACAGAGTTAAACTTTTCTATTGATTCAGCAGGTTGGATACTTTTTTTTGGAGAATCTGCGATGGGACATTTTTGAGCCCTTTCTGGCCTATGGGGAAAAACTGAACATTCCCAGATAAAAATTAGAAAGAAGCCATTGGTGAAACTGCTTTGTAATGTGAAAATTCACCTTATAGATTTAAACCTTTCTATTCATTTAGAATGTTGGAAACACTCTTTTTGGAGAATCTACAAACTGGCATTTAGGAGCCCATTGAGGCTGATGGTACAAAACAGTGTATCCTCAGATAAAAACGAGAAAGAAGTTATCTGTGAAACAGCTTTGTGGTGTGTGGATTCAGTTCACAGGGTTATACCATTCTTTTAATTCAGCAGTTTGGAAATGCTTCTTTTGTAGAATCTGTGAAGGGACATTTTGGAGCGCATTAAGGCCTATGATGAAAAACCAAATATCCCGCAATAAAAATTTGTAAGAAGCTTTCTGTGAAACTGCTTTGTGACGTTTGATTTCAGCACAGAGTAAACCTGTGTTTTGATTCCACAGATCAGAAACTCCTATTTTAGAATCTACAAAGGGTCATTTAGAATATACAAAGAGTCATTTTGGAGTGCAGTAAGGCCAATAGTGAAAAACCAAATATACCTAGAAGCAAAGAAACATGTTTTCTGTGAAAGTGCTTTGTCTCCATTCAGCTCACAGAGTTAAACTTTTTTTTTGATTCAGCAGTTTGGAAAAACTCATATTGTAGATTCTGTAAAGGGACACTTAGAAGGACCTTGAGACCTACAGTGAAAAACTGAATATCTTGTGATAAAATGTGTAAAGAAGCTATCTGTGGAACTGCTTTGTCATATGTGGATACAATTCACAGAGTTAAACCATTGTTTTAATTCAGCAGGTTGGAGACCCTCTTTTTGTAGAATCTGCAAAGGGACGTCCTGGAGCCCATTATGCCTATAGAGAAAAACAGAATATCTCATGATAAAATTTCAAAATAATCTATCTGTGAAATTTCTTTGCAATTAATGCTTTCAGCTCACAGACTTACATTTTTATTTTGATTCAGCAGGTGTGAAACACTTTTTGTAGAATATGTGAAGGGACATTTCAGATCACAGTAATGCATACGTAAAAAACTGAATATTTCATGATAAAAACTAAAGAGAAACTCTGAAACTGCTCTGTGATGTGTTGATTCACCTCACAGAGTTAAACTTTTCTTTTGATTCAGCATGTTGGAAACACCCTTTTTGTACAATCTGCTGAGGAACATTTTGGAGAATAGTGAGACCTATAGAGAAAAGTTGAATATCCCATGATAAAATCTTGAAAGAAGCTGCATGAGAAACTGTCTTGTGATATGTGGATTCAGCTCACAAGTTAAACCATTCTTTTCATTTGGTAGTTTGGAAACACTCTTTTGTAGAATCTGTGAAGGGACAGTTCAGAGGACAGTAAGGTCTATAGTGGAAAATCACATAGCCCTTTGTAAAAATTAGAAAGAAGTTATTTGTGAAACTGATTGATGATGTGTAGATTCAGCTCACAGAATTAAACATCTCTTTCCTTCCAGCATGTTGGAGACACACTTTTTGTACAATCTGCTAAGGAAGATTTTGGAGCACAGTAAGGCCTATAGTGAAAAATCAATATTCCATGAGAATAACTAAAAAGAAACTATATCTGAAACATTATTCTTAGGTCTGCATTCAGCTCACAGATTTAACTTTTCTTTTTCATTCTGTAGTTTGGAAACTCTTTTTTGTAGAATCTCTGAAGGGACATTTCAGAGCCTACCAGGCATATAGCGAAAACAGAAGCATCCATGATGAAATTTAGAAAGAAGCTATCTGTGAAACTGCTTATACAGATTCAGCTCACAGAGTTAAACCTTTCTTTGGATTCAGCAGTTTGGAAATACTCTTTTTGTAGAATTTGCTAATGAACAATTTGGAACACACTAAGACCTACAGTGAAAAACCTAACATCCTATATTAAAAACTAGAAAGAATCTATCTGTGAAACTGCTTTGTTTTGTGTGGATTCAGCTCACAGGGTTAAATTTTTCTCTTTTGATTCAGCAGTTTGGAAACACTGTCTTTATAGATTCTGTGAAGGTACATTTTGGAGTGGAGTAAGGCCAATATTAACAAAACTGAATATGCCATGATAAAAACTAGAAAGTTATCTGTGAAAACTGCTCTATGATGTGTGAATTCAGCTCAAAGAGTTAAACCATACTTTTGAATCAACAGTTTGGAAACTCTTTTTGTAGAATCTATGAAGGGACATTGAGGCCTATAGTGGAAATCTGAATGCCCTGTGATAAAAACCAGAAGGAAGCTATCCGTGAAATGGCTTTATGCTGTGTGGCTTAGGCTCCTAGAGTTAAAATTTTCCTTTTTTTCAGCAGGATAGAAACACTGTTTATGTAAAATCTGTGAAGGGACATTTCAGAGTGCAGTAAGTCCTAAATTGAAAATTGTATATCCCACTAAAAAACTAGAAAGAATCTATCTGTGAAGCTGCTTTGTTACGTGTGGACTCAGCTCATACACTTAAACCTTTATTTTCATTCACCTGCTTGGAAACACTTTTGTTTGGAGAATCTGCAAAAGAGCATTTCAAATCCCATTTTGCTTATAGAGAAAAGCAGAATATCCCACAATAATATCTAGAAAGAAGGTATCTGTGAAACTGCCTAGTGATGTGTGGATACAGCTAACAGAATTTAAACTTTGTTCTGATTCAGAAGTTTGGAAAAAGTGCTTTTGTAGAATCTGCAAAGGGACATTTCAGAGCATAGTAAGGCCCATAGTGAAAAACCGAATATCCCACAATAAAAACTAAAACTGTGATGTGTGGATTCAGCTCACAAAGTTAAACCGTTTTTTAATTCAGTGGTTTGGAAAGTCTTTTTGCAGAATCTGTGAAGGAATATTTCAGAGCACAATAAGGCCTATAGTGAAAAATCAAAAATCCCATGATAAAATCTAGAAAGAAACTGTCTGTGAAAATGTTTGCCAAGTCTCCATTCAGCTCACAAGGTTAAACCATTCTTTTTATTCAGCAGTTTGCAAAAGCTCTTTGTGTAGGATCTGTGAAGGCACATTTTGAGACCACTAGGCCTACAGTGAAAAAGTGAACATCTCATGATGAAATCTAGAAAGAAGCTACATGAGAAACTATTTTGCTATTTGAGGATTCAGTTCAAAAAGTTAAACTGTTTTTTTTGGCTCTGCAATTTGGAAACACTTTTTTTTGTAGAATCTGTGAAGGGACATTTCAGGGTACCATCTGGCCTACAGTGAGAAACAGAATATTCCTAGATAAAAACTAGAAGGAGATTGTCTGTGAAACTGCTTCCTGTGCATTCAGCTCACAGATTTAAACCTTATTTTGATTCATCAGTTAGAAAACACTCTTTTTGTAGAATCTGCAAAGAGAAATTTTGGAGCACAGTGAGCCCCATAAAGATAAAGTGAATATTCCATGATTAAAAACCAGAAAGAAGCAATCTTTGAAACTGCTTTGTGAAGTGTGCATTCAGTTCACAGAATTAAACTGGTCTTTTGATTCAGCAGTTTGGAAACACCATTTTTGTAGGATATGTAGAGACATTTCTGAGCACAGTAAAGACTGTAGTGAAAAACAAATTATCCCACAATAAAAATTAGAAGGAAGAATAGTTGTCAGTCTGCTTTGTGATGTGTGCACTCAGCTCACAAAGTTAAACCTTTCTTTTCATTCAGCAGTTTGGAAAAACTCTTTTTGCAGAATCTGTGAATGGATATTTCTGAGGACATTGAGGCCTATAGTGAAAAAGTGAATAGCCCATGATAAAAATTAGTAAGAAGCTATCTGTGAAACTTCTTTGTCATGTGTCAATTCAGCTCATAGAGTTTAGCCTCTCTTTTGATTCAGTAGGTTGGTAACTCTCTTCTTGTAGAATAAACAAAGAGATATTTCAGAGAAAAGTAAAACCTGTAGTGAAAAACAGAAAGTCCCACGATAGAAACTAAAAAGCAGCCATCTACAAAACTGCTTTGTGATGTGTGGATTCAGTTCTCAAAGTTAAAATTACCTTTGATTTGGTGGTTTCAAAACACTATTTTTGTAGCATCCACTAAGGGACATTTCAGAGTGCAGTAAGAAAAAAACTGAATAGCCTATTTAAAAACTAGAAAGAAGCTATCTGTGAAACTGCTTTGTGAAGTCTCCATTCAGCTCACAGTGTTAAAATTTTCATTTGATTCAGTGTTTGGAAACACTTTTTTTGTAGAATCTGTAAAGGGACATTTTGGAATACAGTAGGCCTATAGTGAAATACAGAATATCCCATGATAAAATCCAGAAATAATCTATCTGTTAACCTGCTTTGTGAAATGTGGATTCATCACACAATGTTAAACCACTCCTTTGATTTAGCAGTTTTAAACACTCTTTTTGTAGAACCAGAGAAGGGAAATTTTGGAGCATAATAAGGCCTACAATGAAAAAACAAGTATCTCTAGACAAAAACTGGAAAAAGTTATCTGTGAAATTGCTTTCTGATGTGTGCTTTCAGCTCACACAGTGAAATTTTTCTTTTGGTTTTGATTTTGTATAATTTGGAAGGTATTGAGGCCTGTAGTAAAAAATTGAACATCCCACGATAAAAACTAAAAGAAGTTACCTGTGAAACTGCTTCATGATGTCTGGATTCAGCTCTCAGAAGTAAACCTTTCTTTTCATTCAGCAGTTTGGAAACACTTTTTTTAGAAGCTGCAAAGGGACATTTTGGTGGACATTGAGGCCTACAGTAAAAAACCTAGTAGCCCACAATGAAAACTAGTAAAAAGCTGTCTGTGAAAATGCTTTGTGATGTGTGTATTCAGCTCACAATGTTAAGCCTTTCATTTGATTCAGTTCAGTGGAAACACTCTTTTTCTAGAATATGTGAAGGGACACTTCAGAGCACAGGAAGGCCAATAGTAAAAAACAGAAGATCTTGCAATAAAAACAAAAAGAAGCTATATGTGCAACTGCTTTGTGATGTCATTCAGCTGACAGAGTTAAACCTTTCTGTTGATTCAGCAGTTTGGAAACACACTTTTTGAAAAATCTGCAAAGGGATATTTCAGAGACAACCAGGCTGATAGTGTAAAACAGAGTATTTCATCATAAAATCTTAAAGAAACCATCTGTGAAACTTCTTTTGGAATATCTCAATTCAGCTCACAGAGTTAAATCTTTCTTTTGATTCAGATATTGGAAGCACCCCTTTTGTGAAATACGCTAAAAGATATTTCAGAGTACAGTAAGATGTATCGTGAACAGCAGAATATCCCAAGACAGAATCTAAAAAGATATTATCTGTGAAACTGCTTTGTGATATCTGCATTCAACTCACAAAATTAAACCTTTCTTTTGATTCAGCAGTTTGGGAACACTCTTTTTCTAAAATCTGCAAAGGGATATTTCAGAGACAACTTGGCCTATAGTGGAAAACCTAACATCTTACATTAATATCTAGAAAGAAGGTATCTGTGAAACTGCTTTGTGATGTTGGATTCAGCTCACAGTGTTAAATTTTTATTTTGATTCAGCAGGCTTGAAACACTTCTTTGGAGAATCTGAGAAGAGACATTTCAGAACACATTAAGGTCTTTTGTGAAAAACTGAATATTGCTTGTAAAAACTGAAAAAAAAAACAAGTTTTCTGAGAAACTGCTTTGTGATGTCTGCATTCACCTTATACAGCCAACCCCTTCTTTTGACTCACCAGTTTTGAAACACACTTTTTGTAGAAGCTGCAGAGACATTTCAGAGTTTATTGAGGCATATTGTGAAAAAACCATCATCTCGTGTTGAAAACTAGAAAGAAGCTCTCTGTGAAACTTCTTTGTAATGTCTGCATTTACGTCAGAAAGTTGAAGTTTTCTTTTGATTCAGTAGTTTGGAATTGGATTTTTTTTTTTTTTTTTTTTTTTGGAGAATCTACAAGCGACATTTTGGAGCCTAATAAGTCTATAGTGAAAATCCAAATATCCTGTGATAAAAACTAGAAAGTCGTTATCTGTGAAACTGCTTTATGATATGTGTATTTGGATGAGTTAAACTTTTCTTTTGATTCAGCAGGTTGAAAACACTGTATTTGTAGAAATTGTGAAAGGACATTTCAGAGGGCAATAAGGCCTGTGGTAAAATACTGAATATCCCTAGATAAAAACCAGAAAGAATTTATGTGAAACTACTATGTGGCATCTGCATTTACCTCACAAAGGTAAATATTTTGATTTAGCAGATTGGAAACACATTTTTTTTTTTTTAGATGGAGTTTCACCCTGTCACCCAGGCTGGACTGCCATGGTGTGATCTCGGCTCACTGCAACTTCTGTCTCCCAGACTCAAGTGATTCTCCTGCCTCAGCCTCCCTAGTAGCTGGGATTACAAGCATATGCCACCATGCCTGGCTAATTTTGTAATTTTAGTAGAGATGGCATTTCTCCATGTTGGTCAGGCTGGTTTTGAACTCCTGCCTTCAGGTGATCTGCCTGCCTCAGCCTCCCAAAGAGCTGGAGTTACATGCATGAGCCACTGCACCTTCCTTTGGAGATACTTTTTTTTGTGGAAGAGATGTTTTAGAGCACATTGAGGTTTGTAGTGAAAAACTGAGTATCTTTTGATTAGAAACTAGAAAGAAGCACTGTGTGAAACTGCTTAGTTATGAAAGGACTCAGCTTACAGAGTTAAATCTTTCTTCTGGTTTAGCAGATTGGAAACACTATTTTTGTGGAATATGCAAGAAAATATTACAGAGCACAGTGAGGTATATAGTGAAAAACATAATATCTCACAAAAAAACTACAAAGAAGCTATCTGTGAAACTGCTTTGTGATGTGTGGAATCAGATCACAGAGTTGTATTTTTGTTTTGACAGAGGAGTTTGGAAAAACCCCTTTTGTAGCATCGCCTAAGGGACATTTCAGAGTGCACAAAGGCCTATATTGAAAAACCGAATATCTTGCCATTAAAACCTGGAAACAAGCTATCTGTGAAACTGCTTTGTGATGTGTGGATTCTGCTCCCAGAATTAAACCTGTCTTTTGATTCAAAAGTTTAGAAACACTCTTTGTAGAATACACAAATGGATATTTCAAAGCATAGTATAGCTGATAGTGCAAAACCAAATAACTTGAGATAAAAATTAAAAAGATGCTACGTTTGAAAAATTAAAAAGATGCTATGTATGATTTTTGTAGAATCAGCTAAGGGACTTTTCTGAGCACACTAAGGCCTATAGTGTAAAACTGAATATACTGTGATAAAAACAAGAAAGAAGCAATCTGTTAAAATACTTTTTGTTGTGTGCATTCAGGTCAGTGTTAAAACTTTCCTTTGATTCAGAATTTTGGAAATACTCTTTTTGTAGAATCTGTGAGGGGCATTTCTGAGGCCACTAAGCCTATAGTGAAAAATCAAATATCTTGTGATAAAATATTGAAAGAAGCTAGCTGAGAAACTGCTTTGTGATGTGTGGATTCAGCTTACAAAGTTAAATTGTTCCTTTCATTCAGCAGTTTGGAAACACTCTTTTGTAAAATCTGCAAAAGGGCATTTTGGAGTGCAGTAAGGCCTATAGTGAAAAATCGAATATCCCTAGATAAAAACTAGAAAGAAGCTCTCTGTGAAACTGCTTTGTGATATGCGCATTCAGCTCACAGAATTAAAACTTACTTTTGATGCAGCCATTTGGAAACACTCTTTTTATAGAATCTGTGAAGGGACATTTTGGAGGGCAATCAGGCTTATAGTGAAAAACCGAATGTCCCATGATAAATTCTAGAAGGAAGCTATCTGTGAAACTGCTTCATGGTGTGTGGATTCATCTCTTGTACAATCTAAAAAGGCATATTTCATAGGACACAGAGTCCTATAGTGAAAAAGGAAATAGCCTGTGATAAAAACTAACAAGAAACTATCTGTGAAACTTCCTTGAAATGTGTGGATTCTGCTTCCAGAGTTAAACCTGTCTTTTAATTCACCAGCCTGGAAACACTCTATTTGTAGAATCTGCTAAGGGACATTTCAGAGCACATTAAGGCATATAATGAAAAACCCAATATCCCATGATAAAAATTAGGAAGAATCTATCTGTGAAACTGCTTTGTGATGTCTGCATTCAGATCACAGGTGTAAGCCTTTCTTTTGACTGAACACTTGGAAGTACTCTTTTTCTAGAATCTGTGAAGGCACATTTCAGAGGCCATTAGGCCTATAGTCAAAAACTGAATATCCCAAAATAAAAACAGAAAGAAGCTAACTGGGAAACTGCTTTGTGGTGTCTACATTCAGCTCACAGAATTAAACCTTTCTTTTTATTCCACAGTTGGGAAACACTCTTTTTGAAGGATCTAGAAGAGACATTTCAGAGCCCACCATGCCAATAGGAAAAAAATGAATATCTAGTGATAAAATCTAGAAAGTAGCTGTCTGCAAAACTGAATTATGAAGTGTGGATTCAGCTCACAAAATTAAACTGTTTTTTCTGATTCAGCAGTTTTGAAACACTCTTTTTGTAGAATCAGTGAAGGGACATTTCAGTGCACAGTAATGCCTACAGTGAAAAGCCAATTATTCCATGATAAAAGCTAGAAAGAAGAAATCTGTGTAATCGTTTTGTGATGTGTGCATTCAACTCACAGAGTTAAATCTGTCTTTTGATTCAGCAGGTTGGAAACACTGTTTTTGTGGGATCTGAGTGATATTTCAGAGAGCAGAAAGACCCATATTGAAAAACCAAATATCCCTAGATAGAAAACTAAAAAGAAGTTTTCTGTGAAACTGCTTTTTGATGTATGCATTCAGCTCAGAGTTAAACCTTTCTTTTGATTCAGCTATTTGGAAACACTCTTTCTGTAGAATCTGCAAAGGTACATTTCAAAGTGCATTAAGGCCTATAGTGAAAAAACGAATATCCCTGAAAAAAAAGTAGAAAGAAGTTATCATAGAACTTATTTCTGGTGTGTGCATTTAGCTTACAGAGTTAAACCTTACTGTTGATTCAGCAGTTTGGAAACACTCCTTTTGTGGATTTAGCAAAGGGATATTTGGGAGGGCATTGAAGCCTATAGTGAAACATTGAATATTCCTTGATAAACAATTGAAAGAAACTCTCTGTAAAACTGCTTTGTGAGGTTTGGATTCAGTTTACAGATTTAAACTTTTGTTTTCACTCAGCAGTTTGGAAACACTCTTTTTGTAGAATCTGTGGGAGACATTTCAGAATGCAGTAAAGCCTATAGTGAAAAACTGATTATCCCACAATAAAAAGTATAAAGAAGTTATTTCTGAATCTGATTTGTGATATGTGCATTCAGCTCACAGAGCTAAACAATTGTTTTCTTGTAAATTTGTTTGAGTTCTTTGTAGATTCTGGATATTAGCCCTTTGTCAGATGGGTAGATTGCAAACATTTTCTCCCATTCTGTAGGTTGCCTGTTCACTCTGATGGTAGTTTCTTTTGCTGTGCAGAAGCTCTTTAGTTTAATGAGATCCCATTTGTCAATTTTGGCTTTTGTTGCCATTGCTTTTGGTGTTTTAGACATGAAGTCCTTGCCCATGCCTATGTCCTGAATGGTAATGCCTAGATTTTCTTCTAGGGTTTTTATGGTTTTAGGTCTAACGTTTAAGTCTTTAATCCATCTTGAATTGATTTTTGTATAAGGTGTAAGGAAGGGATCCAGTTTCAGCTTTCTACATATGGCTAGCCAGTTTTCCCAGCACCATTTATTAAATAGGGAATCCTTTCCCCATTTCTTGTTTTTGTCAGGTTTGTCAAAGATCAGATAGTTGTATATATGTGGCATTATTTCTGAGGGATCTGTTCTGTTCCATTGATCTATATCTCTGTTTTGGTACCAGTGCCATGCTGTTTTGGTTACTGTAGCCTTATAGCATAGTTTGAAGTCAGGTAGCGTGATGCCTCCAGCTTTGTTCTTTTGGCTTAGGATTGACTTGGCAATGTGAGCTCTTTTTTGGTTCCATATGAACTTTAAAGTAGTTTTTTCCAATTCTGTGAAGAAAGTCATTGGTAGCTTGATGGGGATGGCATTGAATCTATAAATTACCTTGGGCAGTATGGCCATTTTCACGATATTGATTCTTCCTACCCATGAGCATGGAATGTTCTTCCATTTGTTTTTATTTTATTTTTATTTTTTTTTTCATTCTTTTTTTTTCTTTTATTATTATTATTATTATTATTATTATACTTTAGGTTTTATGGTACATGTGCGCAATGTGCAGGTAAGTTACATATGTATACATGTGCCATGCTGGTGCGCTGCACCCACCAACTCATCATCTAGCATTAGGTATATCTCCCAATATTTACAAGAAAAAAACAACCCCATCAACAAGTGGGCGAAGGATATGAACAGACACTTCTCAAAAGAAGACATTTATGCAGCCAACAGACACATGAGAAAATGCTCATCATCACTGGCCATCAGAGAAATGCAAATCAAAAGCACAATGAGATACCATCTCATACCAGTTAGAATGGCGATCATTAAAATGTCAGGAAACAACAGGTGCTGGAGAGGATGTGGAGAAATAGGAACACTTTTACACTGTTGGTGGGACTGTAAACTAGTTCAACCATTGTGGAAGTCAGTGGGGCGATTCCTCAAGGATTTAGAACTAGAAATACCATTTGACCCAGCCATCCCATTACTGGGTATATACCCAAAGGAAAATAAATCATGCTGCTATAAAGGCACATGCACACGTATATTTATTGCAGCACTACTCACAGCAACAAAGACTTGGAACCAACCCAAATGTCCAACAACCATAGACTGGATTAAGAAAATGTGGCACATATACACCATGGAATACTATGCAGCCATAAGAAATGATGAGTTCATGTCCTTTGTAGGGACATGGGTGAAGCTGGAAACCATCATTCTCAGCAAACTATCACAAGGACATAAAACCAAACACTGCATGTTCTCACTCATAGGTGGGAAGTGAACAATGAGAACACGTGGACACAGGAAGGGGAACATCACACACTGGGGCCTGTCATGGGGTGGTGGGAGGGGGGAGGGATAGCATTAGGAGATATACCTAATGTTAAGTGACGAGTTAATGGGTGCAGCACACCAGCATGGCACATGTATACATATGTAACAAATCTGCACGTTGTGCACATGTACCCTAAAACTTAAAGTATAATTAAAAAAAAAAAGGAAAAAAAAAATTGTTTTCATTCAGCAGTTGGGAAACATTGTTTTTTTAGACTCTACCAAGAGATATTTTGGAGTGTATTGAGGTCTGCAGTGGAAAACTGAAAAGCCCAGGTTAAAAACTAGTAAGAAGCTATCTGTGAAACTGCTTTGTGATGTGTGCATTTAGCTCACAGAGTTAAGACTTTGTTTTGATTCAGCACATTGGAAACATTCTTTTTTGTAGAATCTACAAAGTGATATTTTGGGGCACAGTAAGGCCTGCAGTGAAAAACAGAATATCTCAAAATACAAACTACTAAGAAGTTCTTTGTGAAACTGCTTTGTGATGTGTGCATCCAGCTCAAAGAATTAAATTTAACTTTTGATTCAACAGTTTGGGAACACTCTTTTTCTAGAATCTGTGAAGGGATATTTCAAAAGGCATTGAGGTCTATACTGAAAAAATGAATATGCCACTATTAAAACTAGAAAAATAATCGGCTGGACATGGTGGCTTTTGCCTCTAGTCCTAGCATTCTGGGATGCCTGAGTGGGTGGATCATGAGGTCAGGAGTTCAGGACTAGCCTGGCCAAGATGGTGAAACCCTGTTGCTTGTATAAAAGCAAAAATTAGGCAGGCACAGTGACAGGAGCCTAAATCTCAGCTACTTGGTAGGTTGAGGTCAGAGAATCAATGGACTAGGGTGGCAGAGGTTGCTGTGTGCCAAGATCAATCCTCTGAAACCCCAGCATGGGTGACAGAGTGAGACTCCATCTCAAAAAAAAAAATCTAGAAAGAATCTATCTGTGAAATTGCTTTGTGATGTGTGCATTCAGCTCACAGAGTGAAACCTTTATTTTGATTCAGCAGATTGGAAAAACTCTGTTTACACTAACTATAAAGTGACATTTTGGGGAATAGTGAGGCTTATAGTGAAAAACAGAATATCCCAAAATAGCTAGTAAGAAGCAATTTGTGAAACTGCTTGTGATGCATACATTCAGCTCAGAGAGTTAAAGCTTACTTCTGATTCAGCAGTTTGGAAACACTCTTTTGGTAGAATCTGTGAAGCAGTATTTAGGAGTCCACTGAGGCAAATAGTGAAAAACTAAATATCCTGAAATAAAAACTAGAAAGAAGCTATCTGTGAAACTGCTTTGTGTTGTGTGCTTTCAATTCTTGTTGTACAGCATTACATTTGGTTCGACAATTTGAAAACACATTTTTTGTAGGATCTGCGAAAGGATATTATAAGAACCAGAAGGCTTGTACTGAAAAACACTATATCCCATGATAAAAACTGGAAAGAAGCTTTCAATGAAACTTCTTTGTGATGTGTGCATTAAATTCATAGAGTTAAACCTTTCTTTTTTTAAATTCAGCTGTTTGGAAACACTCTTTTTGTAGAATCTGAGAAGGTACATTTATGAGGGTATTGAGGCCTACAGTGAAAAATGAAAAATCTTCTGATAAAAAGTAGAAAGCAACTATTTGTGAAACTGCTTTGTGATGTGTGGATTCATCTCACAGAGTTAAACCTTTCTTTTAATTCAGCAGTTTGGAAACCCTTATTATGTAGAATCTGCAAGGGGACATTTGGGAATGCACTGAGGCGTATAGTGAAAAACTGAATATCCCAAGACAAAAAACTACAAAAAAGCTATCTATCAAACTACTTTGTGATGTGTGATTGGGCTCACAGAGCTAAACCTGTCCTTTGATTCAGCAAGTTGGAAACATTCTTTTCGTAGTATTTGCAGAGGGACATTTTGGAGGGCATTGAGGCCTATCATGAAAAACTGAATATAGCACGATAAAAACCTAGAAGAAAGTATCTCTGAAACTGCGTTGTGATGCATGCATTCAGCTCATAGAGTGAAAGGTTTTGTTTGATTTAGCAGATTGGAAACACACTTTTTGCAGAATCTGCAAAGGGCGTTTCGGAGCTCTTTGAGGCATATAGTGAAAATCTGAATATCTCTAGATAAAACCTAGAAAGAAGATATTTGTGAAACTGCTCCTGATGTGTGCATTCAGTTCACAAAGTTGAATCTTACTTTTGAATCAGATGTTTTTAAATGGTTTCTTTATGGAGTCTGCAAAGAGATTAGAGACCACAGAGCCCTGTAGTGAAAAACCAAATATCCTGAAATAAAAACAAGAAAGAAGCTATTTGTGAACCTATTTTGTGATGTGTGCATGCACTTCACAGAGTTAAATCTTACTTTTGATTCAGCAGTTTCAAAACACTCTTTTTGAAGAATATGCAAAGGGACATTTCTGAGCCCTCTGAGACCTAAAAGTGAAAAACCAAACATCCCAAAATAAAACATCCTAGAAAGAATCTACCTGCCAAACTGCTTTGTGAAGTGTGCATTCAGTTCACAGAGTGAAACCTTTCTTTTGATTCAGCAGATTGGAAACACTTTTTCTAGAATCTACAAAGGGACATTTTGGGGTACCATAAGGCCTACAGTGAAACACAGATCACAAAAGAAAAACTAGCAAGAAGCTGTTTGTGAAACTGCTTTGTGATATGTACATTAATGTCAAAGATTTCAACCTTATTTTGATTCAGAATTTTGGAAACACTCTTTTTGTAGAATCTGCAAAGTGACATTGCAGACCCCAGTGAGGCCTACAGTGAAAAACTGAATATTCTGAAATAAAATCTAGAAAGAAGCTATTGGTGAAACTGCTTTGTGACATACACATTCAGCTCACATTGTTCAATGTAACATTTGATTCAACAGTTTGAAAATATTCCTCTTATAGTATCTGCAAAGAAACATTTGTGTGTGCACTGAGGCCTATAGTGAAAAAATGTATGTCCTAAAATAAAAATGAGAGTCTATCTGTGAAACTGCTTTCTCATGTGTGGATTCAGCTTTCAGGGTTGAACCTTTCTTTTGATTAAGCAATTTGGAAACATCCTTTTTGTGGAATCAGCCAGGGAAAATTTCAGTCCACTGAAACATATAGTGAATATTGGAAAGGCTCTTTTTGTAGAATATGCAAAATGGAAATTTGGAGGGCATGGAGGCATATAGTAAAAAACCAAATATCTCATGATAAAAACTAGAAAGAAGCTATATGTGAAACTGCTTTGTAATGTATGGATTCAGCTCACAGAGTGAAACTTTTCTTTTGATTCATCAGTTTGGACATATCCCATGATAAATGCTAGAAAGAAGCTATCTGTGAAGCTGCATTGTGATGTCTGCATTCAGCTTACAGAGTTAATCCTTTCTTTTGATTCAGCAGTTTAAAAACACTCTTTTTGCAGAATCTCCAAAGGGAGAATTTAAAACCCATTGAGGGATTAAGTGAAAAACAGAATATTCCGAAATAAAAACAAGAAAGGAGCTATTTGTGAACCCATTTTGTGATGTGTGCATGCACTTCACAGTTAAACCTTACTTTGGATTTAACAGTTTGGAAACTCTCTTTTTGTAGAATCTACAAAGGGAGATTTCTGAGCCCACAGAGACCTATAGTGAAAAACTGAATATCTTGAAATAAAAACTAGAAAGAAACTGCTTGTGAAACTGTTTTGTGATGTGTGCATTCAGCATACAGAGCTAAACCTTACTTTTGATTCAGCAGTTTGGAAACATTCTTTTTGTAGATTGTGCATCAGAACACTTTAAAGGGCATTGAGGCCTATAGTAAAAAACAGAATATCCTTTGATAAAGAATAAAAAGAATCTATATAGGAAACTGCTTTGTGATGGGTGGATTCAGCTCACAGAGTGAAACCTTTCTTTTGATTAGGCAGGTTGTAAACAACTATTTTTGTAGAATCTGCTAAGGAACTTTTCTCAAACCACTGAGGCCTATAGTAAAACACAGAATATCAAGCCATAAAAATGGGAAAGATGTCTGTGAATCCACTTTCTGAGGTGTGAATTCAGCTGATAAAATTAAACCTATCTTTGATTCAGCAGGTTAGAAACAATTTTTTCAGGAATCAACCAAGGGATATTTCACACCTCACTGAGACCTATAGTGAAATGTCTAATATCTCGCAATACAATTTAGAAAGAAGCTATCTGTGAAACAGCTTTGTGATGTGTGGATTCACCTCACGCAGTAAAACTTTTTATTTGATTCAGTAGTTTTGAAGCACTCTTTATGTAGAATCTGTGAAGAAACATTTCAGAAGCCCTGAGGCCTTTAATGAATAACCTAATATCCTGTGATAAAAAATAGAAAAAAGCTATCTGGGAAACTGCTTTATGAAGTGTACATTCATCTCACAGATTTAAATTTTTCTTTTGATTAAGCAGTTTAGAAACACTCTTTTTGTACAATCAGCAAAGGGATATGTCACAGTGCAGTGAGGCCTATGGTGAAAAAATGCATATCCCATGATAAAAACTAGAAAAATCTATCATGAAACTGCTTTGTGATGGGTCCATTCATCTTTCTTTTGCTTCTGCAGGTTGGAAACTCTTTTCATAGAATCTGTAAAGGGACATTACAAAGCTAACTGAGGTCTACAGGGAAAAACTAAATATCACATAGTAAAAATTAGAAAGAAGCTATCTTGAAGCTTCTTTGCTCTGTGTGTATTCAGCTCACAGTGCTAACCTTACTTTTGATTCCCCTGTTTGGAAACAGACTGTTTGAAAAATATACAAAGGGACATTTCGGAACACATTGAGGCCTACAGTGAAAATCTGAATATCTCACATGAAAAACTGGAAAAAATGTATCTGTAGAACTGCTTTGTGATGTGCGGATTCATCTCACAGGATGAAATCTTTCTTTTCATTAAGCGGATTGGAAATACTCTTTTTGTAGAATTTGTGAAGTGGCATTTTGTAGGTCATTAAGACCCATGGTGAAAAATAGAATATCCCTTGATAAAAACTAGCAAGAAACATCTGATCTGTGAAATTGCCTTGTGATGTGGGCATTCAGCTCACAGGCTTAAATCTTTCTTTTGCTTCAGGAGTTTGAAAACACTCTTTTGTAGGATCCACAAAGCTGCATTTCAAAGGTCATTTTGACCTATAGTGAAAAACTGAATATTTCTTGGTTAAAAACTAGAAAGAAGCTATATGTGAGACTGCTTTGTGATGTGTGGGTTCACCTCACAGATTTGAACGTTTCTTTTGATTCAGCAGTTTGGAAACACTGTTTATGTAGAATTGGCAAAGGGACATTTCCCAGTACAGTAAGGCCTGTGGTGAAACACTGAAATTTTCTAGATAAAAACTAGAAAGAGGCTATCTGTGAAAACGCTTTGTCATATGTGCAAACAGCTCACAGAGTTAAACTTTACTTTTGAATCAGCAGTTCACAAATACTCTTTTTGTAGAATATATGAAGGGACATTTTGAGCACAGTGAGGCTTATAGTGCAAAACCCAATATTCAGTCACAAAAAGTAGAAAGAATTATTTGTGAAATTGTTTTGTGATTTCTGGATTCAGCTCACATAATTAAACCTTTCTTTTGAGTCACCAGGTTGAAACATTTTTGTAGAATCTGTGAAGGGACATTTCTCAACCCACTGAGACTTATAGTAAAACATCAAATGTCCAGCCATAATGATGGGAAAGATAGGATCTGTGAATCCACTTTGGGAGATGTGGAATCAGCTGACAAAGTAAAACTTATCTTTTGATTCAGCAGGGTAGAAATACTTTTATTGTAGAATCTGTGAAGTGGCATTTCACACCACATTGAGGCCTAAAGTAAAAACTCGAATATCCCACCATAAAACCTAGAAAGAAGTTATCTGTGATAAAGCTTTGTGAAGTGTGTATTCTGCTCACTGAATTACACCTTACTTTTCATTCAGCCGTTTTGAAACACTTGTTTTGTAGAATCTGCAAAGGGACACTTCGGAGGGCCTTGAGACTTATAGTGAAAAACCGAATATCTTGCAATAAATCTAGAAAAAAACTATCTGTGAAACTGCTTTGTAATGTGTGGTTTCAGCTCAGGGAGTTAAACCTTTCTTTTGAATCAGCAGTTTGTAAACACTATTTTTATAGTATTTGCAGAGATATTTCAAAGTGCAGTAAGGCCTATAATGAAAAATTGATTATCTTGTGATACAAACTAGAAAGAAGCTATCTGTGATACTACTATGCAATGTGTGAGTTCATCTCCAAGAGTGAAATCCTGCTTTTGGTTCAGGAGCTCTATAACATTCTTTTTATAGAGTCTATGAGAGCCATTTTGCAGCCCACTGAGGCCTATATTAAAAAACCAGGGGGGAGGAGCCAAGATGGCTGAACAGGAACAGTTCTGGTCTACAGCTCCCAGCATGAGCTATGCAGAAGATGGGTTATTTCTGCATTTCCATCTGAGGTACTGGGTTCATCTCACTAGGGAGTGCCAGACAGTGGGTGCAAGTTAGTGGGTGCATGGACTGTGTGTGAGCTGAAGAAGGGCAAGGCATTGCCTGACTCAGGAAGCCCAAGGGGACAGGGAGTTCCCTTTCCTAGTCAAAGAAAGGGGTGACAGATGGCACCTGGAAAATTGGGTCACTCCCCTCCGAATATTGCACTTTTCTGATGGGCTTAAATAACGGTGCACCAGGAGATTATATCCCGCACCTGGCTAAGAGGGTCCTACACCCATGGAGTCTCACTGATTGCCTGCACAGCAGTCTGAGATAAAACTGAAAGGCGGCAGCAACACTGGGGGAGGGGCGCCAGCCATTGCCCAGGTTTGCTTAGGTAAACAAAGAGGCCAGGAAGCTCGAACTGGGTGGAGCACACCACAGCCCAAGGATGCATGCCTCCATAAGTTCCAGCTCTGGGGGCAGGGCACAGGCAAACAAAAAGACAGCAGTAACCTCTGCAGACTTAAATGTCTGTCTGACTGCTTTGAAGAAAGCAGTGGTTCTCCCAGCATGCAGCTGGAGATCTTAGAACAGGCAGACTGCCTCCTCAAGTGGGTTTCTGACCCCAGACCACTGAGCAGCCTAACTGGGAGGCACCCCCCAGTAGCGGCAGCCTGACACCTCACACAGCCAGGTACTCCAACAGACCTGCAACTGAGGGTCCTGTCTGTTAGAAGGAAAACTAACAAACAGAAAGGACATCCAAACCAAAAACCCATCTGTACATCACCATCATCAAAGATCAAAAGTAGATACAACCAAAAAGATGGGTAAAAACAGAGCAGAAAAACTGGAAATTCTAAAAAGCAGAGTGCCTCTCCCCCTCCAAAGGAATGCAGTTCCTCACCGGCAATGGAACGAAGCTGGATGGAGAATGACTTTGACGAGATGAGAGAAGAAGGCTTCAGATGATCAAATTACTCTGAGCTACAGGAGGATATTCAAACCAAAGGCAAAGAAGTTGAAAGTTTTAAAAAAAATTTAGAAGAATGTATAACTAGAATAACCAATACAGAGAAATTCTTAAAGGAGCTGATGGAGCTGAAAACTAAGGCTCGAGAACTATGTGAAGAATGCAGAAGCCTCAGGAGCCGATGTGATCAAACGGAAGAAAGGGTATCAGGGATGACAGATGAAATGAATGAAATGAAGGGAGAAGGGAAGTTTAGAGAAAAGAGAATAAAAAGAAACGACCAAAGCCTCCAAGAAATATGGGACTATGTGAAAAGATGAAATCTACTTCTGATTGGTGTACCTGAAAGTGACAGGGAGAATGGAACCCAGTTGGAAACCACTCTGCAGGATATTCTCCAGGAGAAATTCCCCAATCTAGCAAGGCAGGCCAACATTCAGATTCAGGAAATACAGAGAATACCACAAAGATACTCCTCGAGAAGAGCAATTCCAAGACACATAATTGTCAGACTCACCAAAGATGAAATGAAGGAAAAAATGTTAAGGGCAGCCAGAGAGAATGGTCTGGTTACCCTCAAAATGAGGCCCATCAGACTAACAGAGGATCTCTTGGCAGAAACTCTACAAGCGAGAAGAGAGAGTGGGCCAATATTCAACAGTTTAAAGAAAATAATTTTCAACCCAGAATTTCATATCCAGCGAAACTAAGCTTCATAAGTGAAGGAGAAATAAAATACTTTACAGACAAGCAAATGCTGAGAGATTTTGTCACCACCAGGACTGACCTAAAAGAGCTCCTGGAGGAAGCACTAAACATGGAAAGGCACAACCTTTAACAACCACTGAAAAATCATGCCAAAATGTAAAGACCATCGAGACTAGGAAGAGACTGCATCAACTAATGAGCAAAACAACCAGCTAACATCATAATGTCAGGATCAAATTCACACATAACTATATTAACTTTAAATGTAAATGGACTAAATGCTCCAATTAAAAGACACAGACTGACAAATTGGATAAAGAGTCAAGACCCATCAGTGTGCTGTATTCAAGAAACCCATCTCATATTCAGAGACACACATAGGCTCAAAATAAAAGGATGGAGGAGGACCTACCAAGCAAATGGAAAACAAAAAAAGACAGGGGTTGCAAACCTAGTCTCTGATAAAACAGACTTTAAACCAACAAAGATCAAAAGAGACAAAAAAGGCCATTACATAATGGTAAAGGGGTCAATTCAACAGGAAGAGCTAACTATCCTAAATATATATGCACCCAATACAGCAGCAACCAGATTCATAAAGCAAGTCCTGAGTGACCTACAAAGAGACTTAGACTCCCACAAAATAATAGTGGGAGACTTTAACACCCCACTGTCAACATTAGACAGATCAACGAGACAGAAAGTTAACAAGGATACCCAGGAATTGAACTCAGCTCTGCACCAAGCGGACCTAATAGACATCGACAGAACTCTCCAACACAAATCAAGAGAATATACATCTTTCTCAGCACTACACCACACCTATTCCAAAATTGACCACATAGTTTGAAGTAAAGCTCTTCTTAGTAAATGTAAAAGAACAGAAATTATAACAAACTATCTCTCAGATCAAGATATAACAAATTGTAACAAACTGTCTCTCAGATCAAGTTCTAGTGAAATCAAGCTAGAACTCAGGATTAAGAATCTCACTCAAAACCGCTCAACTACATGGAAACTGAACAACCTGCTCCTGAAAGACTACTGGGTACATAACGAAATGAAGGCAGAAATAAAGATGTTCTTTGAAACCAATGAGAACCAACACACAACATACCAGAATCTCTGAGATGCATTCAAAGCAGTGTGTGGAGGGAAATTTATAGCACTAAATGCCCACAAGAGAAAGCAGGAAAGATCCAACATTGACACCCTAACACCACAATTAAAAGAACTAGAAAAACAAAAGCAAACACATTCAAAAGCTAGCAGAAGGCAAGAAATAACTAAAATCAGAGCAGAACTGAAGGAAATGAGACACAAAAAAATCCTTCAAAAAATTAAGGAATCCCGGAGCTGGTTTTTTGAAAGGATCAACAAAATTGATAGACTGCTAGCAAGATTAATAAAGAAAAAAAGAGAGAAGAATCAAATAGATGCAATAAAATATAATAAAGGGGATTTCACCACCGATCCCACAGAAATACAAACTACCATCAGAGAATACTAAAAACACCTCTACACAAATAAACTAGAAAATATAGAAGAAATGGAAAAATTCCTTGACATGTACACTCTCCCAAGATTAAACTGGGAAGAAGTTGAATCGCTGAATAGACCAATAACAGCAGCTGAAATTGTGGCAATCATCAATAACATACCAATCAAAAAGAGTCCAGGACCAGATGGATTCACAGCCGAATTCTACCAGAGGTACAAAGAGAACAGGTACCATTCCTTCTGAAAATATTCCAATCAATAGAAAAAGAGGGAATCCTCCCTAACTCATTTTATGAGGCCAGCATCATCCTGATAGCAAAGCCGGGCAGAAACACAACAAAAAAATAGAATTTTAGACCAATATCTTTGACGAACACTGATACAAAAATCCTCAATAAAATACTGGCAAACTGAATCCAGCAGCACATCAAAAAGCTTATCCATCATGATCAAATGGGCTTCATCCCTGGGATGCAAGGATGGTTCAATATATGCAAATCAATAAATGTAATCCAGCATATAAACAGAACCAAAGGCAAAAACGACATGATTATCTCAATAAATGCAGAAAAGTCCTTTGACAAAATTCAATAACCCTTCAGGCCAAAATTTTTCAATAAATTAGGTATAGATGGGAAGTATCTCAAACTATTAAGAGCCCTCTATGACAAACCCACAATCAAAATCATAGTGAATGGGCAACAACTGGAAGCATTCCCTTTGAAAACTGGCACAAGACAGGGATGCCCTCTCTCACCACTCCTATTCAACATAGTGTTGGAAGTTCTGGCCAGGGCAATTAGTCAGGAAAAGGAAATAAAGGGTATTCAATTAGGGAAAGAGGAAGTCAAATTGTCCCTCTTTGCAGATGACATGATGTATATCTAGAAAATTCCATTGTCTCAGCCCAAAATCTCCTTAAGCTGATAAGCAAGTTCAGCAAATTCTCAGGATACAAAATCAATGTACAAAAATCACAAGCATTCTTATACACAAACAACAGACAAACAAACAGCCAAATCAGGAGTGAACTCCCATTCAGAATTGCTTCAAAGAGAATAAAATACTTAGGAATCCAATTAAAAAGAGACGTGAAGGACCTCTTCAAGGAGAACTACAAACCACTGCTCAAGGAAATAAAAGAGGGTGCAAACAAATGGAAGAACATTCCATGCTCATGGGTAGGAAGAATCAATGTCATGAAAATGGCCATACTACCCAATTTAATTTATAGATTCAATGCCATCCCCATCAAGCTACCAATGACTTTCTTCACAGAACAGGAAAAAATACTTTAAAGTTCATATGGAACCAAAAAACAGCCGGCATTGCCAAGTCAATCCTAAGCCAAAAGAACAAAGCTGGAGGCATCACACTACCTGACTTCAAACTATACTACAAGGCTACAGTAACCAAAACAGCATGGTACTGGTACCAAAACAGAGATATAGATCAATGGAACAGAACAGAGTCCTCAGAAATAACACCACATAACTACAGCTATCTGGTCTTTGACAAACCTGAGGGAAAAAAAGCAATGGGGGAAGGATCCCCTATTTAATAAATGGTGCTGGAAAAACTGGCTAGCCATATGTAGAAAGCTGAAACTGGATCCCTTCCTTACACCTTATACCAAAATCAATTCAAGATGGATTAAAGACTTAAACATTAGACCTAAAACCATCAAAACCCTAGAAGAAAACCTAGGCATTACCATTCAGGACATAGGCATTGGCAAGGACTTCATGTCTAAAACATCAAAAGCAATGGCAGCAAAAGCCAAAATTGACAAATGGGATCTAATTAAACTAAAAAGCTTCTGCACAGTAAAAGAAATTACCATCAGAGTTAACAGGCAACCTACAGAATGGGAGAATATTTTCGCAACCTACTCATCTGACAAAAGGCTAATATCCAGAATCTACAATGAACTCCAACAAATTTACCAGAAAAAACAAACAACCCCATCAAAAAGTGGGCAAAGGACATGAACAGACACTTCTCAAAAGAAGACATTTATGCAGTCAAAAAACACATGAAAAAATGCTCACCGTCAGTTGCCATTGGAGAAATGCAAATCAAAACCACAATGAGATACCATCTCACAACAGTTAGAATGGAAATCATTAAAAAGTCAGGAAACAACAGGTGCTGGAGAGGATGTGGAGAATTAGGAACACTTTTCCACTGTTGTTGGGACTGTAAACTAGATCAAGCCTTGTGGAAGTCAGTGTGGCGATTCCTCAGGGATCTGGAACTATAAATTCTGTTCGATCCAGCCATCCCATTACTGGGTATATACCCAAAGGATTATAAATCATGCTGCTATAAAGACACATGCACATGTATGTTTATTGTGGCATTATTCACAATAGCACATACTTGGAACCAACCCAAATGTCCAACAATGATAGACTGGATTAAGAAAATGTGGCACATATACACCATGGAATACTATGCAGCCATAAAAAATGATGACTTCATGTACTTTGTAGGGACATGGATGAAATTGGAAATCATCATTCTCAGTAAACTATCGCAAGAACAAAAAACCAAACACCGCATATTCTCACTCATAGGTGGGAATTGAACAATGAGAACACTTGGACACAGGAAGGGGAACATCACACTTCGGGGACTGTTGTGCGGAGGGGGGAGGGGGGAGGGATAACATTGGGAGATATACCTAATGCTAGATGACGAGTTAGTGGGTGCAGCACACCAGCATGGCATATGTATACATATGTAACTAACCTGCACATTGCGCACATGTACCCTAAAACCTAAAGTATAATAATAATGAATTAATTAATTAATTAATTTAAGAAAAACGAAATATGTTGTCATGAAAACTAGAATTTTGTTATCTGTTAAACCACTTTGAAAAGTGTGGATTCAAAAAGTTGAACATTTCTTTTGATTCAGCATGTTGAAAACATTCATTCTAGAATCTTCAAAGGAACATTTCAGAGCCCACTGATGCCTGTATTGAAATCCCGAATATCCCACGATAAAAACTAGGAAGAAGCTCTCCACTTTGTGATGTGTGAATTCATCTTAAAAAACTAAACCTTTCCTTTGATTCAGCATATTGGAAACCCTCTTTTTGAAGAAACTACAAAGGGACATTTTGTTTCCCATTGAGTCCTGTAGAGAGAAATGGAATATCCTTCAAAAAAAAAACTAGAAAGAATCCAACTGTGATGTGAAGATTCATTTCACCACGATAAACATATTTTGTTTCAGCAGGTTGAAACCAGTCTATGTATAAAATTTATGAATGGACATTTCAAGAGCTTTATGAGGCTATAGTGAAATACCAAATATCCTGTGATAAAAACTATAAAGAAGCTATTTGTGAAACTGCTTTGTTTGTGTGGATTTAGCTCACAGAGTTGAACTTTCCTCTGATTCAACTGAGTGGAAACACTCTTTTTGTAGAATCAGTGAAAGAATATATTGGAGCCCATAAGGCGTATAGTGAAAAACGGAATATCCCGCTATAAAAAATAGAAAGAAGCTATCTGTGAAACCACTTTGTGGTGTGTGGATTCAGCTCACAGAGTTAAACCTTTCCTTTGATTCAGCTGGTTGGAAACCCTCATTGTGTAGAATCTGCAAAGGGACATTTCAATTCCCAATGAGGCCTATAGTGAAAAACCAAATATTCTGTGACAAAAAATAGAAACAAGCTTTCTGTTGAATTGTTTTATGATGTATGCTAGTATTGCACAGAGTTAAAACTTACTTTTGATTCAACATATTGGAAACACTCTCTTTCTATAATCTACAATGGGATATTTTGGAGACCATTAAGGCATACAGTGAAAAACTGAATATCCCATGACAAGAACTAGAAACAAGATATCTGTAAAACTTCTTTGTTATGTGTGGATTTATGTTACAGAGTTAAAAACTTATTTTGATTCTGCAAACACTCCTCTTGTGGAATGCACAAAGGACATTTCTGAGCTCATCAAGGACTATAGTGAAAAACAGAATATCACATGGTAAAAACTAGAAACAACTTATGTGGGAAACCACTTGGCAATGTGTGAGTTCATCTAACAGAGGTAAGCCTTTCTTTGATTCAGCAGGTTGGAAACCCTCTTTTTTTAGAATCTATTAAGGGACAGCCAGGCATGGTAGCTCTCACCTATAGTTCCAGCACTTTGGGATGCAGAGAAGAGTGGATAACCAGGTCAGGAGCTTGAGACCATCCTGGCTAACATGGTGAAAACCCATCTTTACTAAAAATACAAAAATAACAAAAGTAGCCAGGTGTGGTGGTGGGCGTCTGCAGTCCCAGCTACTTGGGAGGATGAAGCAGGAGAATGGTGTGAACCTGGGAGGCTGAGCATGCTGTGAGCCTAGATCATGCCTCTGCACTCTGCACTCCAACCTGGGTGACAGAGCGAGACTCCATCTCAAAAAAAAAAAAAAAAAAAGAACTTACTAAGGGACATTTTGGGCCCATTGAAGCCTACAGTGAAAAATTGAATATCCTGCAATAAAGACTAGCAAGCAGATATCTGTGAAACTACTTAATGATGTATGGATTCGTCTCACAGGGTTAAGCCTTTCTTTTGATTCAGCTGGTCGGAAACACTCTTTTTGTAGAAGCTGCAAAGAGACATTTCAGACCTATAGTGAAAAACTGAGTATCCTGCTATGAAAAGTAGAACAAGCTATCTGTGAAACACCTAGGCCATATTTGGATTGATTTCACAGAGTTAAACTTGTCTTTTGATGCAGCGGGTTGGAAACACTCTTGAAGTAGAGTATCTGAAGGGACATATCAAAACCCATTGAGGCCTATTTTGAAAAACCGAATATCACACAATAAAAATTAGAAACAAGGGCAGGCACTGTGGCTAAAACCTGCAATCCCAGCACATTATGAGGCTAAGTCGCCTGAGGTTGGGAGTTTGATACCAGCCTGACCAACATGAAGAAACCTTTCCTCTACTAAAGATACAAATTGCTCTGGGCATTGTGGTGCATGTTTCTAATCCCAGCTCTTCAGGAGGCTGAGGCAAGAGAATTGCTTAAACCCAGGAGGTGGAGGTTTCAGTGAGCAGAGATCGTACCATTACACATTAACCTAGTCAAGAAGACCAAAATTCCATCTCAAAAAAAAATAGATAAATAAATCTAGAAACAAGTTCTCTGTGAAACCTTTGTGTGACGTGTGGGTTAATCTCACAGAGGTAGACCTTTCTTTCAATTCAGCAAGTTGGAAACCTCTTTTAGTAGAGCCTAAGAAGGGACATTTTAGAGCCCATGAAGTTTATTGAAAAAAATAAATATCCCATGATAAAAATGAGAAACAATCTACCTGTGAAACCTCATTGTGATGTGTGGATTTATCTCACAGAGATAAACCTTTCTTTAGATTTAGCACGTTGGAAACACTCTTTTTGTAGAATATATAAAGGGACATTTCATAGCCCATTAAGGCCTATTGTGAAAAACCGAATATCTGGAGATAAAAAACAGAAACAAGCTATCTGTGAAGCCACTTTGGGATGTGTGGATTTATTTCACAGAGTTGAGCTTTTCTTTTGATACACCAGGTTGGAAACACACTTTTTTTCAGAATCAATGAAGGGGATATTTTGGAACCCATTGAGGCCTATAATGAAAAATCAAATATTCCATGACAGTAACTAGAAACAAGCTATCTGTGAAATTGCTTTGTGATGTGTCCATTCATCTCACAGAGGTAAACCTTTCTTTTGATTCAGCAGGTTGGAAACACCATTACTTCATAGAATCCACGAAGGGACACTTTTGAGCCTATTAAAACCTACAGGGAAAAACTGAGTATCCCACAATAAAAACAAGAAACAAGCTATCTGTGAAACTGCTTACTGATGTGTGGATTCATCTCACAGAAGTAAGCTTTCCTTTGATTCAGTAGGTTTGAAAAATTCTTTTTGTAGTATCTACAATGGGACATTTCAGAGCCCATTAAGGCCTATAGAGAAAAACAGAATTTCCCCTGATAAAAAATATAAACAAAGTATCTGTGAAACTGCTTTGGGATGTGTGGATTCATATCACAGAATTAAACCTTTCTTTTGATTCAGCAGGTTGGAAACACTCTTTTTGTAGAATCTATGAGAAGACAGTTCGGAGCCCATTGCAGCCTGTAGTGAAAAACCGAATATCCCACGATAATAGTCTGATGGCTTCCTTACTGGGTGACTGACTTTTCTCTCTGGTTGTCTATAACTTTTTTTCTTCATTTTAACTTTGGTGACTCTGACGATTATGTATATTTCTCGGGATTCCTCTTCTTGAGGAGTATCTCTGTGGTGTTCTCTGTATTTCCTGAATTTGAAGGTTGGCCTGTCTTGCTGGGTGGGGAAGCTCTCCTGGATAATACCCTGAACAGTGATTTCCAGCTTGGTTCCATTGCTCTTGTCACTTTTAGATTGCCAATCAAATGTATATTTGGAGTTTTCGCATAGCCCCATATTTCCTGGAGGCTTTGTTCTTTCCTTTTTTGTCTTTTTTCTATAATCTTGTCTTCTCCCTTTATTTCATTAAGTTGATTTTCAACCTCTGATTTTTTTCCACATGATTTGTTCAGCTATTGATACTTGTGTATGCCTCACAAAATACTCGTGCCCTGTTTTTCAGATCCATCAGCTCTTATGTTCTTCTCTAAACTGGTTATTCTATTTATCAATTTGTCTAAAGTTTTTTCAAGGTTCTTAGATTCCTCACATTGGGTTACAACAAACTTTTTTAGTTCAGAGGAGTTTCTCATTACCCACATTCTGAAGCCTACTTCTGTCAATTCATCAGAATCATTCTTTGTCCAGTTTTGTTCCCTTTCTAGTGAGTTATGAATTTTTTTTCCCTGAAATGGAGTCTCACTGCGTCACACAGGCGGAAGTGCAGTGGTGTGATCTCAGCTCACTGCAACCTCTGCTGCTTGGGTTCAAGCAATTCTCCTATCTCAGCTTCCCAAGTAGCTGGGGTTACATGTGTACACAACCATGCCTGGGGAATTTATTATATTTTTAGTAGAAACAGGGTTTCACCATGCTGGCCAGGCTGGTCTTGAAGGACCTGACCTCGTTTTCTACCCACATCAGCCTCCCACAGTGCTGGAATCACAGGTGTGGACCACAATGCCTGGCCTATATTTTTTTATATATGATCAAAGAACATTCGGACCCAGCCATCAGTGTGGCAAATTTCTATGCAACAAGGGAGAGAGGAACTTGGAAGTTGGGGCAAAGGCAGTGAAGGAGACACAGTTGCCCCAGACTGTGCACTGGCAGCCTGAGCTGCTGTCCCCCTTGAGGCCTCAGTTTTCAGAATAACAGTGTCCACTAGGTGATGCCCAATAGCTGTACTCTCCTAGGTGGTCACCACAACTAATCAACCAGGGTCCCTGGAAGATGTAGTCTAAGTCCCCAAGCATCAGATAATCTGGAATTTCTAATCAGAGACAAGAGACCGAGTGGAAATTCTAAGTCAAGGTCCTAACTGAGAGAATCACTGGCACGCCCACCAGGACTATGACAATTTTTAAAAGAATAATTTCTGTGTTTTGGGTTCAACCGTGTTTTTCTGTAAAACAAAATTACTTATTGTAAATGTTACTTTTTTTACTCATTATGTGTATGGTCCTGTGATAGACAGACCAGGGGACTCATCACCTCTGAGTCCATAAGACCGATGCTGACATCTTCAATTTCTATTTAGATTGAATTTAAACAAGGCAGCCAAACACTCTGTGGTGAAACTCTCATAAAGACACGCGATTGAAAAAGGGAAAGCAAAAAAAAAAAAAAAAAAAAAAACAATGCTGTCAGGGGAACTGTTTCACACCTGTCATGGCTGCATTTTGGGAACCTGAGGGCACGTAGATCCCTCGATCCCAGACAATCCGGAACAGCCTTGGCAATATGGTGAAATCTCTCTACAAAAGTACAAAAATTAACTGGTTTCATAACTTTGACTCAAAATTAATAAATAGATTAAAATTTAAAATAAAAAATCTTAAATGCTGTTTTCTCTTACTTTTTGTTCCTACCCTGAGAAGAACATAATATAGCTGTTGTCTGTCTGACTGTCCATCTGTTTGTGAGAAAGTCTCACTCTGTCTGTCACCCAGGCTGCAGTGCAGTGACACCGTTATGGCTGACTGCAGCATCAACCTCCCTAGTATTAGGTGAGTCTTCCACTTTGGCCTCTTGAGTAGCTGGGACCACACAGGCATGCATTACAGGTTTTGGCTATGTTTTCAAAGACTTGACTCAAGCTCCTGGGCTAAAGCATTCCTACCACCTCAGCCTCCCAAAATTTTAAGGTTGCAGGGGTTAGCCACTGCACCCGGCATGACTTAATACATCTGGTCTCATTACACCTTGACCACATGCCCATGAAGAACTCTAATCAAGGGAGAATCAACAAGAGAGGCCACAGGTAGAGGATAGATTTCAAATGTTTCAGTAGAGGCACAAACCACAGTCATTTGGAGCAAAGGAAGGGGTTTCTGACAGTGTCTTAAGGTCCAGGAAAGTCTAGGATCTGCAAAGGCCCATGTTCCAGGGGCTGGGGGGTCTATGGAATCCAGGATAGAAGGAGCCATTGGTCCTCACCGAGTTCTAGCCCTAGGCCACACTGTGCAGACCACGTCAGAAGGAACAATCCCTCATCCTACATGCCACATCCCTCCACTGAACTTGAAAGCAGATCGATTTTGCAAACATGAGGTGACTCTTGGCTGGAAATGGATGACAAGGGGCTGGCCTTCCCTGAGTCAGTAGGATAAAGAAATTATTCTGTGGCATAGAACGAGGTGTGGCTCGAATCTTGAATCTCCATTTAAAACCAACGAAGGTGGCCAGGTGCTGTGGCTCATGCCTGTCATTCCAGCACTTTGGGAGGCTAATGCAGGCAGATGAAAAGGTGAGGATTGTGAGACCAGCCTGGCCAATGTGGTGAATCCCCATTTCTACTAAAATTACAAAAAATAGCTGGGTGTGGTTGTGCATGCCTGTAATCCTAGCTTCTCAGGAGGCTGAGTCAGGAGAATCGCTGGAACCCGAAAGGCGAAGCCACTGCAATTCCAGCCTGAGGGACAGAGTGATACTCGTCTCAGAAACAAACAAACAAACAATGCCGATGAATGTGTTTAACACAAAGTGTCATGCTCGGTTCTATTGACAGGATACATCAAGCACCCGGAGAAATGTCGGGGAGTGGGGTGGAAATTATTTTGTGGCCTTAAAGGAAGGGTTGGAGGGTAGTCCCACAAACCTGATAGCCTAAGGAATCCCCTGCGCTCAAGAAGCGATATTCACTTCCAGCCTGTAGCCACCCATGCAGGATAATTAGGATCTCTACAGAACTCCTTGTGAAATGGGCTCTCACTCCATTGAATGAAAATGGGAGAATCTGTTTCCTAGCATGCAGCTGCAGATGAATGATGATCTGGACACTCGCATAAGAAGAATGTCAGGCTCAACTCACACCATGTGGTTTCGTTACCTCCAGTGTGTGTGCTGGTCAGGGGTGCTGTGGACAGAGGAGGGGAGAGAGCGGCGGTGTCTGTCATGTGCTGGAGACATGGGACGTTGTTGGGTTGATCAGCGTCTAGGGAACTCATAATCTGTCAGGACATCTCACCTTCTGCTCTCCTCTCTGCCCTACTCTCCACATCTTCACAGTGCAGTGGAGATGATGTAGGTGGAGGTTGCCATCACGTTGGACTTAAGCAAAGGAAGGCTGCCCTCCCAGGGGTTTCCTTGGAGTGGGTGCCTTGGGCAGGCTCACAAAGATGCTGATGGTGACAGTGAGAGGGATGTATGGTGGAGGTAGCAGGCCAATGTAGAGGTATGCATTTGACCTCTTTGCAGGTGGTCAGATTTGTGGAGTCCAGTGCATTCTTCCAGAGAGTCATTCAGTGCTAGCAAGCATCGTCTCCAGGATCACAGCTCCCAGCAGAGACATTTTTGTTCACACAGAATCCTGGGAAGGAAAGCTCTCAGCAGGCTTAGACCTTCTATCTGAGAAGCTGAAACCACTTCTGGGAGGTTTTTCAAAGAGCCAGTGGTTCCACAAGGGGCCATGGGAGTTCTGGAAATTCAGAAAAGTGTTTGGAGATATATAATTTGACAGAATGGACAGAACTTTGTCATGAGTTGTTCAGGACACAGGGGATACAGATTGGGAAAACCCTCCTAGCATCCTAGGTGAACAGAGGTACGATTTATTGAGACAGTAAGTCAGGGCCACAGCCAAGGGGAGGGAAAAGCAAACCCAGATTTTAGGGTTGGATTTTTATTACTATGTCATATCTATGAGATATCCAAGCCCAGAAATGAACTCTCTAGTTCTGTACAGGATTCTGTATGGAGATCAAATCTGGGATTTCTAAAGTTAAGAATTCGGCCTTGGTAACAGATTAGATTAGATCTACCTGAGCCTATACTAGAAAAAAGACAGGGAGGGAAGAATAGGACAGAGAAAGAAAAATACAAAGAGAGAGAGAGAGATAGAGAGAGGCAGAGAGAGACAGAGTCACAAAAAAGAAAGAAAGATAAAAAGAGAGAGAGACATAGAGAAAGAGAGAGAGAGAGAGATGGACAGAGAAAGAGACTGACAGAGAGAAACACAGAGAGAGAGACATGAATAAAGAACAAATGACAGAGGACAGAGAAGCAGACTGAGAGAAAGAGAGACAGGAAGACAGACACAGAGAGAAACAGAGAGAGAGATAGAGAGATAGACAAGGAAAAAGACAGAGAGAGACAGACAGAGAGAGATACAGACAGAGACAGAGGGAGAGAGAGGGGCAGTGAGAGGGGCAGAGAGAGAGAGAGAGGAAGAGGAAGGGGGTACTCAAGAAATAATTACGTATATTGTATAATGCTCTGATGCCATAAACAGTGGCCGGAGTATGCTTTGAAAACAAGAACATCAAAAACAACAGTGGCAGCAGCAACACTCACTTACAGATTTTTAGAAAGTAAGATGTTATGAATTATAGTTTACATCAACTGGTACTACACGTTAAGAGATTTGCAAAAGTGCTAGTTAACAACAGAATGAAACAGCGGCTAATATGTCCCAGCGAAAATATACATCTTCCTAAAAATTGGTGAATTCTACTTCAGCTGAAAATAAATAAATAAGAAAAAGAAAAAACAGTAACAAAACAAGCATACAAACACGGGCCAAAACATTGTCTCTGGAAACCTTAAACGAGCAAAATGCTTTGTGGAAAGCGTTTCTATTTTGGGCAAATACTAATAAGGCCCAGGGCAGGTGACCCCTTCCCATTTTGAAAATATGCTGGCCTGTGGGAGGAGAAAATAAAAAAAAAAAAATACATCTTGATGAAAGGTGATTCAGACCAAGCCAGGATGAAGCCTTCCTAGGGGGAGAGGCCTGAGGAGCAAAGGGGAAAACAACTCACAACTGCAGTCTGGCCTGCCTGCCCGTCCGCTTGTCCACGCGGGTGAAGGTCTATGCCATCGGCCCAAGCTACCTCTGGGGAAGTGGGACCGTGCCTCCGCTATATTCAAAAACTGTGGCCAATGAGTGAGGCTTGATGAACACCAATGTAAACGTTAGCCTGGTGAGAATAAGATCACCGGCGAGGGGTGGAGGAAGGGAAAGGAAGATGGAGGCACACCCGGGTGGCAATCGAACGTTTCCAAGCACGGTGGTGGGAGGTGGAGGGGTTGGGGGAAACCCAGCTAACTAACACTAAATTACGGCAAAAGGGCTAGGGGGGCCAGCGGGCGACTTAAAAATTAAAGTGACCCCACATAAAGCCAAAGTAGAAGAGCCTATAAGCATTAAATAAACCAACACACGAAAAAAAATAAAATGCTGATAAAAGACCAACAGGGTCCCCGCCAGGGCAGAGGTTCCCTAGGAACGATGGAGAGAAGGGGGCTTCCAGAACGGAGGAAGAGAAACCAGGTGCCCCAGGCTCTGTGAATTCGGCCAGACCTCCCTCTGTGCCACCTCGACTTTCAATAACAGTGGCGGCTATGTGATGCCCGAAGACAACCGATGCTTGCAAGTGTCAGTCAGCACAGAAAAGAAGTGAAGGATGCATCGTTCTGGGTCAGGGTGGAGGTTGTGGAGGGGGCGCAAGAGCAGTGTCTGGCCACGAGAACATCACCGCCGTATTAGCCTGGTAGCGATACAGTGCCATTTACTAGAAATCACTCAAGAGTTTTGCTCTTGTTGCCCAGGCCAGAGTGTGGTGGCACAAACTCGGCTCACTGCAACCTCTGTCTCCCAGGTTTAAGCGATTTTCCTGCCTCAGCCTCCTGATACCTGGGATTATACGCATGCACCACCATGCGCGGTTCATTTTGTACTTTTAGTACAAGCAGGGTTTCTCCATGTGTGTCTGGCTGGTCTCAAACTCTCGACCTCAGGTGATCCGCCCACCGGTGGTCTCAGGACCTACAGTCAAACAAGACACACCCTTTGGAACTGAAGCACATACACGGACAATTTCCCCATCCTCTTGTGGCCTTTGTTCTGTAGGCTCGCGTGAAGACAGGTCCCAGAAACATGTCTGCCTATTCTTTTATTTATCTGCCTCTGACTAGTTGAGGTTTCTGATGAACCTTTGGAGGGCGGAAGGCAAAGCGCTCCCCCTGCCCCCACGTGAAGTTTTTTGTGAGCAGTGAAAAGTGACAGTCTCCCCATGCAAAAGTCTCCAGATACCCTGATCCCTTTGTGCCCTCCCAGTGGGATTTCGTGTGTCCGACTGTGGGTGACACACAGGCTTCTAGCCACCGACAACAGCCGCGTCGACCGCACCGTCTAAAAGCCAAGAAGATAGAAAACAAAACTAGCTTACTTAACTGAGTAACTAATGGGGAGAGGGAACTAAAGGAGTCAACCTATGGCAGAAATGACTCACCATTCAGAATATAAGGGCCGCAGTGAAAGGCAGCAGAACACGCGCTTTTAAAGGCTGAAATCTCGGAGGCTCATGCATGTCATGTCAGCACTTTGGGAAGGCCAGGAGACTTGAAGTCCAGAGTTCGAGACCAGCCTAGCCACCATGGCAAAACCCTGTCTCTACTAAAAATACAAAAATTAGCCGGGTCTGGCTGTGTGCATCTGTAATCCCAGCTACTGAAGGCTGAAGCAGGAGAATCGCTAGAACCCGGGAGGCAGAGGTTGCAGTGAGCTGAGATAGTGCCACTGCACCCCAGACTGGGCAGCAGAGTAAGAGACTCAGTATCAAAAAAAAAAAAAAAAAAGACTGAAATACTCCCCTGCCTTCCTTCCTTTTTCCCCTTTAGAACCTACGGTTATTTGCAGTTTCTGATCCCTTAAGTGGCAGAATATATTCCATGAGGCTAACCGTGGCTTTCTTGCATTGCCACTGAACATCCCCCATAAGGCCGGATACCCCCTGCCTCAGGTGGAGGAGGTGGTGTTTGGTTTTATTTCTCTCTCTCTCTTTCTCAACTTTTATTTCTCGTTCAAGCATACATGTGCAAGACTGTTATATAGGTAACTTCTGACTGAGGGATTCAGAGTGCAGATTATTTCATCAGCTGGGTACTCAGCGCAATACCTGACAGTTTTTGTGTTTTAATCTGAACCTCTCTTACCACTCCTCCTCCGTCAAGTAAGGCCCAGTGTCTGTCTTCCCTCTCTTTCTGCCCACGTGTTCTTAATACGTAGTTCCCACTTACAGATGAGAACACGCGGTATTTAGTTTAGTTTTGGTTTCATCCACGGTGACGGTGATAAAAGAGGCATGAGAGTAAATCGACCTTTACAACACTCCCCTCCATCCTCACCACACAGATCCCTCCCCACACAAGCTCTCATCCCTGCACCCCCTACTCAAGACCAAGAAAGGAAGAAAGACAGAAAGTAAAGTAAGAGGTCAGCATCCAAGGTAGTGGAGGCGGGAGATCTCAAAGGGTGAGCAAGAGGTGGGAGGCTGGGGATGTCGTGGCCAAGCTAGAAAAGGTAGGAGACTGAACAGGAGACTGACTTTCTACCCCCACCCCCCAGCCTTCGGGTTGGGTGGCTCCTGCAAAAGCTTCTGAATGCAGCGAAGCCTGAGGCTATAGAAGTCACCAGCTAGGACTCCAGGAAGGGAATAAAGCTTTGTGCGTTTGAACGGAACTTTGGAATGAAGTGCTGTGGCTTCCAAGGTGATGCTCCTCGCCTCACACAGAGCAAGACTCTGTCAAAAAAAAAAAAAAAAAAAAGAAAGAAAGAAAGAAAGAAAGGGATAAAAAAAAAAGAAAAAGAAAAAAAAAATTAGTACACTCATCGTGGTTGTGAGTCATTACCGGGAGGCCAGGAGAAATGGCTCAAGCCCGTCATTCCAGCACTCTGAGATGCTGGGTCAGGAGGATTGCAGTGAAGTGATAAGACTCTGTCTGTAGAAAAAATTTAAAAATAATCTGGGCACGGTGGCTCATGCCTGTGTTCCCATTTACTCTACCCTGGAGGCTGAGGAGGAAGGATCGCTTGAGCTAATGTGTGTCCAGGCTGCAATGCATGAGCTATGATGGCACCACTGCACTCCGTCAGGGTGACAGAGTGAGACGCTGTCTCAGAATCAATCAATCAAATCACTGAAAGGACCTCTCTATTTCTTACTTTCAATGGATATCTCTTTAGGTCAGATAGGCATGATGGCTCACCCCAGTAATCCCAGCACTTTGGGAGGCCAAGGCGGGAGGATTAAAATAAAGAAAGGAAAAAAAAGAAACAGGTGGGGGGAGGTGTATCTCCTTGACTGGTGACCAAAATTACACAAACCCAACAAGGTAGGAATGTGTGTAGGATTTGATAAACTCACCCTGTTTCTTTAGACTAGTGTACAGTGTTGTCATCTTAAAGATGAGTGGGGCCGGGGATGGTGGTGGCTCATGCCTGTGATCCCAGAACTTTGGGAGGCCAAAGTGGGTGGATCATGAGGCCAGGAGTTCAAGACCAGCCTGGCCTATACAGTGAAACCATGTTTTTACTAAAAATATAAAAATTAGCAGGGTGCAGTGGTTGGAGCCTGTAATCCCTCCTACTGGGCAGGCTGAGGCAGGAGAATCAGTTGAACCTGGGAGGCAGAGATTGCAGTGTGCCAAGATCAGGACACTGCACTCTTGTTCCGGGTGACAGAGCAAGACTCTGTCTCAAAAAATATATATATATTTAAAAAAAAAAAAAAAAAAAAGATGAGTGGCCCAGCCTGACCAACATGGCAAAACCCCGTTCGTCTCTACAAAAAATGAAAATGTCAGCCAGGTGTGGTGGCACACACCTGCGATCCCAGACACTCAGGGAACCTGAGGCACAAGAATCACTTGAGTCTGGCAGGTGGAGGTAGCAGAGAGCCTAATTCGAGCCACAGCACTCTGGCCTCGATGACACAGTGATACCATGTCTCAAAAAAAAAAAAAAAAAAAAAAAAAAAGGCCGGGCACGGTGGCTCATGCTTGTAATCCCAGCACCTTCAGAGGCTGAGGCAGGTGGATCATAAGGTGAGGATTTTGAGACTAGCCTGGCCAATATGGTGAAACCCCATCTCTGCCAAAAATACAAAATTAGCAGGCTTGGTGGTACACTCATGTAGTCCCACCTGTTTGGGTGGCTGAGGCAGGAGAATCACTTGAACCCGGGAAGCAGAGGTTGCAGTGAGCTGAGCTTGCACCAATGCACTCCAGCCTAGGTGACAGAGGGAGACTCCATCTCAAAAAAAAAAAAAAAAAGATGGAAAATATAGATCTCAGAATTGACAAATGGGTAGATCCAGTATGAGATGCATGTGCAATGGTGGCAAAGTTTGATTTGCAGTTTTCTTTTTTTATTTGTATTTTTATTTGTTTATTTCTTTTTTTAGCTCTGTCACAAAGCTGGAGTGCTGTGGTGTGATCTCAGGTCACTGCAATCTTTGGCTCCCTGGTTCAAGCGATTCTCCCACTTCAGCCCCCCGAGTAGCTGAAATTACAGACACGTGCCACCAAGCCTGGCTAATTTTGGATTTTCATTAGAGACAGGGTTTCACCATGTTGGCCAGGATGATCTTGATCTCCTGACCTCGTGATCTGTCCACACTTTATTCTTTCTTTCTTTCTCTCTTTCTCTCTCTCTCTTTCTTTCTTTCTTTCTTTCATCTTTCCTTCTTTCTTTTCTTTCTTTCTCAAAGGATTGCCCAGTTTAGAGTGGGTCATGACTGACTACAGCCTCAACCTTTCAGGCCTCAAGTGATCTTCTCCTTGTCTCAGACTCCTGAGTATCTGGGAATACTGGCATGCACCACCACGCCTATCATATCTTTTTATCATTTTTATTATTGTTATTATTTTGAGACAGGATCTCGGTCTGTCACCAAGGCTGGAGTGCCGAGGCACAATCTCAGTTTACTGCAGCCTCTGCCTGCCTGGTTCAAGTGACTCACTGACTGCAGCCTCCTGATTTTTTGCCATGTTGGTCAAAGCTGGTCTCGAACTCTTGGCCTTAATTTGATCCACCTGCCTTGGCCTTCTAATGTGCTGGGATTACAGGCATGAGTCACTGCACCTAACTGAATTTTATTCACTCTATCTCATATATATTCAAATAAATTGCTTGGAAGTTGATGCTAGCATAATCCACATTGTGCATATATTTCAGGACTTTGGAGACCTGAAACACAGTGATTTTTTTATAGTCACAGAAATGAGAAGAAAAAGAATGTTCTAATCCAGCTCTGTTCCCTCAAACCTGGGGCCCTGGCTGCATTCGATGTTTTCACGCAATAAGGGGCTTGGGTTTGCATAATTGTGTACAGGTGAAGAATTGACATGCGAGAGGAAGGTGAGTAATCAGCAGCTGCACGGGGACTTTGCATACATTTATAGAAGAAAAGGGCTCAGAAGATGATGGAAACTTGAAGAATTAACACACTCCTCTTGTGACAGAACCTGACAGGATTTACAAGTTTGAAAACTAGACATATTCTAGAGACATGTTCTAGAGACAGTCCTGTACCTAGCTCATTTCATGGGAGATGCTTAAGAGAACATTATGTTCTTATTGTATGGTGACATTCCTAAACTGTTGCTTTAGAAGGGTCCAAAGTGAGAGCCTTTTTGAATAATACAGACATTGGCTGAGCCCACATCCTTGATACCTGTGTCCATTTGGCAAAAGGCACCCACAGATAATGCACTGTAGCCCAGGGCAGGCCTGTCCATTCCAGGCCCCTCTTGTCTTCTAATCTGGGAAGCCCCATCTGGCCCACCATAACTATGTGTTGCAGGAGGAACAGGAAAGGTGGGCGCTTTTCCTGACAGGTGTAGGTTGTCAGGTATTGGAACTCTGGTGAGTCTGTCATGTTCACACCCATGTCATGGCTGGTTGAATAAAAAGTTGAGTGTTGGGGACCAACTGTGTCTACTCATATGTGAATCCCAAGGCCTTAATCTGTCCTATGGTTTCCTCATAGGCTGTAGGTCTATGCAGATGCTCCTGTGTGCCAGATATGGGGAGCAGAAATTTTTTTTTTTTTTCAGACAGAATCTCGCGCTGTCACCCAGGCTGGAGGTCAGTGGCTCAATCTCCGGTCACTGCAAGCTCCGCCGACTGGATTCACACCATTCTCCTGCCTCAGTCTCCCGAGTAGCTGGGAGTACAGGCTTTTGCAACCACATCCAGCTATTTTTTTTTTTTTTTGTATTTTTAGTAGAGATGGGGTTTCGCCTTGTTAGCCAGGATGATCTCGATCTCCTGACCCCGTGATCCACCCTCCTCAGCCTCCCAAACTGCTGGAATTACAGGTGTGAATCACCATGCCCAGCCAGGAGCAGAATTTCTAATGGGAATATCACCTTGTAGTAAATACAAGGGAGACCATTAACATTTTTTGGGGGAGGAGTTGGCTTGGCTGCTGGACATTCTCTTTACAGAGCTGTATTAAAATCAATGAGCAGCTGTTTGATAAGTTCAAGTCCCCATCTCCTTGGATAAGGGGCAGGTTTTCCATACCACCAAGCATGTCCCACAGTGAGCTATGGTGAAAGCAGGCACATGGGAGTCTCTACAGACAGGGGTCTCACAAGGCCATGATGGGTCCAAAACCCAGACCCAAATGTGGACTCTCTCTGGACTCTGTCTTAAAGCTTTTTTCTCAGAGTGACCCAAAGTTCTGCTGCCAGAAGCTCTAGCCTTCGTTAGTCCCAATGGCAACTTGGTTAGGTGTAAATTCCCTGTTCACATACTTGTAGAAATACCAGAGGAGGCCTTTGTGTTGTTTTTACTTTACACTAGGTTGTATTTGTTCATGTTGCTAGAGTTTGTATTGTATTTACCCCAGGTATCTTCTGTATTTACCCCAGATATCTCCTGTATCTTCTGTATCTTCTGTAGCAGGCAGCTTCACTGTATTGCCAGACTTTCTCTGAGACTTAAAAGCCACCACTATTACTAGGGAGGTTTTTACATAAAAATAGGGAAGAGGTTACATGAAAAAAAGGTTATGTTGTTTCCGGCATTTGCCTGCAATATGTCACCTCAGAGAACTCATCCCTGTAACCCACCAGGGTACAAGCTGTGACCTCACATGTCTTTGTAATGTTCTATAAAAGAAAGTCATTTGCCAGAGAGGCTTAGCCTTTCAATACTGGTGGAGCCTGCCATGATAACATTCTATTTCCATTTTAGCTGTAATGCCACAATCCAGTAACATATACTGAAGGTCTTAATGGAAACTGAGTTTCTCATAATTCTGGAGGCTAGAAATTGAACAACAATCTATTGGCTGAAGTGGTTTCTCTAATGCCTCTTTCTATTTGAGATTAATTGAACACATTCTATTTCTGTTTTCACAGGGTCTTCTCTTGAGCCTCCGTGTCTTTATTCTTTTTAAAAAGACTCCAGTCATGTTAGATCAGGGTCCACTTTACTGAACTTACTTAATCATAGTTACCTCTTTAAAAATGATATGTCCAAACACACACTTACTCGCAATTTGAGGCTAATTACATTATATATGCCTTAGAATGTCAACATATAAATATTAGAATATCAACATATAAATGTGGGAGAAGGGACACAATTAAGAACATGATGTGTATTAATGGTAGGTTGCCAGGAAAGTGATTACTGGGTAAAAGGATGTACATGTGTAAAACTTTGAAAGCTACAGCCAGATGACTTTCCACAAGGTCTGTGGCAAGTGCATTGTCAACAAGAGTCCCTGAATAAAGCTGCTTCTCTGAACCCAGCCTCCCCTGGATATAAACTTTTTTTTAAAAAATTTTCTGACAATCTTATGTCTGCGGGGCCAAGAAAAACACATTGTTCCTTTTATTTCCATTTTTCCAACTGATATGTTTAAGTCACTTGCTAGTTGTTACTTTAAATATAGATATGGATTTTCTGTACCTCTATTTATCTCCTCAGATCTTTGACTCTGCCATTAATCCTGGAGTCTCCCAGCATTTATCTTCTTACCAGGTCTAAAAATGTTGTGTCTCTTTCTTAAGACTTTCTTTAATATTAAAAAAAAGAAGGGCAAGGCACAGTGGCTCACACCTGTAATCCCAGCACTTTGGGAGGCTGAAGCAGGTGAATAACGAGGTCAGGAGATCAAGACCATCCTTCCTAACATGGTGAAACCCCATCTCTAATAAAAATACAACAAATTTACCCAGGAGCGGTGGCCGGCTCCTGCAGTCCCAGCTACTCAGGAAGCTGAGGGAGAAAAATTGCATGAACCCAGGAGGCTGAGGTTACAGTAAGCCAAGATCCTGCCACTGCACTCCAGCCTTGGTGACAGTATGAGACTCTGTCTCAAAAAAAAAAAAATAGGAAGAAAAAAATGTTGATTTAATTCTTTCTAAGATGTCTTGCCCTGTTCACTGTCTCCAAAATGGAGAGGAAATATGGCTTCTCCAGGTTCTTGCACTCAATGTCAGAAGCTTCTGTGTTTCAGGTAATTTAGAGGAAATTTCATGCAGCCCTCTCTGGAAGGTTCTTAGGTCTGACCCATGTGCTGTTCAGCAGCCATTTGAAATTGTGTAGCTTGTGTTTTCTCATCTCTACACTGAGGACGTTTTTGGGGAACTCAGTGGGAAAATGCACTGCATACAGGCTATTAATGCTAATGGATGCTGTTGCTTCACAGTTGACAAAATTACATGAGGATTTCTTGGAGCTAGTAGTGGTTAGATTACCCCCAAACCCATATCAAATTTTTTAAAAAGTCTAACACTTTTTTTGTCAAGGACATGCATGTCCTCCACATTCATGAGAATGAATGTTTGTGGCCAGGTGCAGTGGCTTATGCCTGTCATCCCAGCATTGTGGGGGGTCAAGTCAGGCAGAGGACTTGAGGTCAGGAGTTCAAGCGCAGTCTGAACTACATGGAGATACCCCATTTCTACTAAAAATGCAAAATTAGTTAGGCACAGAGGCACATGCCTGTAATCCAAGCTACTAGGGAGGCTAAGGCAAGAGAATCACTTGAAACTAGGAGGCAGAGGTTGCCATGAGCCGAGATCATGCCATTGCACTACAGCCTGGGCAACGAGAGTGAAACCACATCCTTCCCCAAAAAAAGGAAAGTTTGTTACATTTACACACGACGGTTCTTTCTCCTTCCCAGTACAACATGGTGCATCTAGGAGTGGACTCCCAACTCCTGGCTTCAGAATGCTCAAAGACATGGTGGTGTACTTTGAATGACAGATTGGTTTGGCTGAGAACAAGTGTAATGAAAGAAAATGACTCTTGAGAAAAGGTTTGAGAGAACTTCAGAATTTCTAAGCCAACCAGTTTGTGTCAGACTCTTTCAGAACAAAGCCTCTATGTAAAACCTGTGACCAGTGATTATTTTAAATGGACGAGTTTAATGGACATATATAATATAATATAATATAATCAGCCAAAAATTACAACATGTGCAAAGTATTAGGGTAATACAACAAAATAATAATTAAAAAAAAACAAGATAAATACCCAGAAATCTACCCTAAAGAAATAGGTATAAATTACCTAAAAAATTTTAAAAGAATTATCTAAATGGTGCTCAGTGACCAAAATATGATCACAGACAATGAAATAAAATCAGGAAAATGAGAATTTAATAAGAAAAAATTAAAGAGCAAATTATGGAGTTGAAGAATATAAAAAGAAAAAAATGCCTGAGAAATTATCAAGCCTAAGTAAAAAAGATAAAAATTAAAATGTTCAACAAATTTTGACTAGGATAAACACAAAAAGATTCCTAATGAGAAAAATTATAAGCAAAGTTTTGAAAGTCGCAGAGTAGCAGATAATCTTTAAAGCCAAAAAGGAAAAACTATGTGTCATTTATATGGATGCTTCTATGAGATAATCAGTGAATCTAGCTGCAGGAATCTTGCTGGTCAGAAGGGACATGGGTAATATTGTCAATGTGCTGAAAGAAGAAAAAATTTTAAGCAATAATACTATATCCAGATATACTATTTATCAAAATGAAGAAAAAGTAAAGTCTTTTCATGATGACCACATACTGCAATAGCATATCACCACTAGGACTGCACTACAAGAAATGCTAAAGAGAGATTTTCTCATTATAAAAATAAAGTGATGATAAATAGCATCACAAAATTAGATGAAAATCCATAACTCTCTGGAAAAGAAATATGCAGGCACAAAAATAAAATTGTGATGAATTCAAATGATGGTTCATAAAACATATGTAATTATGTAATATAATTAAAAAACAGAAGCCTAAAAATATGCAAAAACATTTGTTAATGTTATATAATATAAAAATATATTAATGACATCAGTAATATTAAGTTGAGGCAGATGGAAAGAGAAAGAATGTTTGCATGCAATTAAAATTAATTTGTTACTGGCCAGGCATGGTGGCTCATGCCTGTAATCACAGCAATTTAGTAGGCTGAGATGGGTGAATCACGAAGTCAGGAGATTGACACCAGCCTGGTCAACATGGTGAAACACCCCATCTCTACGAAAAATACAAAAAATTAGCCAGGGATAGTGGTGGTCCCCTGTAATCCCAGCCACTGGGGAGGCTAAGGCAGGAGAATCATTTGAACTCAGGAATCAGAGGTTGCTGTGAGCTGAGATTGCACCATTGCACTCCAACCTGAGCAACAAACAGTATCAGACTCCAACTCAAAAAAAAAAAAAAGGTTTTATGAAATCCCCATGTAATCCCAACACTTTGAAAGTCCCAGGTGGGCAGATCATGAGGTCAGGAGATGGAAACCATCGTGGCTAACACGGTGAAACCTCATCTCTACTAAAAATACAAAAATGTAGCTAGGAGTGGTGGCGGGCACCTGTAGTCACAGCTACTTGAGAGGCGAGGCAGGAGAATGGCATGAACCCAATAGGCGGAGCTTGCCGTGAGCTGAGATCGTGCCACTGCACTCCAGCCTGGGCGAGAGTGAGACTCCTTCTCAAAAATAAAAATAAACTTTTAGTCTAAACTGTCACAGGAGACAAAGAAGGCCATTAAATAATAATAAAAGGTCTCATTCACTTAGAACTTATGAAATGTTATTATATATGTGTGTGTGTATATATGTATACATACATTTTTCACACCAGTGTTTCCAAATGCACAAAGCAAACATTGAAATAATTATTACAATAGACAGAAAAAAATAATAGAATAGTTTAATTCAAACTTTTAATAATAAATAGTAAAGCCAGCCTAAATATTAATAAGGAAACAGAAATTTTGAAAACACTAGAGAAAAATTAGATCTAATGAGAATATACAGAACACACAACAACAGAAGAACATAATTTTCTCAATAGTTCATAAAACATTCTCCTAGATACACCACCTATTAGGCCACAATACAAGACTTAACAATTTCTTAAGAATAGAAATCTTAAAGACTATTATTTCTGATCAAAATGGAATAAAACTAGAAATCAATAACAGAAGAAAACAAAAATATTATCCCATATGGAAATTAAACTACTCACTTGTGAGCATGCTTGTGTTCAAGGGTTGTAAGGCTTAATATTGTAAAAATGTTCTTAGTTCCTAGTGAACTACAGATTCAATGCAATCCCTTTAAATTAACTTTTTTTTTTTTAAGAAATAGAAAAACTAACCAACAAATTATATGGAATCTCAAGGGACAAAAAAGGGCCCAAAAATGTTTAAAAAAAGAAATAATGTTACTGATGTCACCTTTTCTGATTTCAAAGCACATTACAAAGCTACAGTAATAAAAACAGTTTGGTTCTGGCATAAAAACAGACAAGGTTTCCAATAAAACACAATGTAGCACAGATGAAAACCTTGCACATATGGGCAAACGGTAATTGGAACATCTATACCATTCCAATATATCTATTGGCACATCGGTACTCATTGAAGCATTATTCACAAAGGCCAATATTTGAAAGCAAAACAAACTTTCCTCATCGAATAAATGAATAAACACAATCTGTGATATAAAAGTAATGGAAAACTACTCAGCCTTTAAAAGGAATAGAAAATGGAATGGTTTTCATCAGGAGTCAGGTGGTAAAAAAACATGGGTATTATTAGTTTATATTGAGTTTTAGTTTTGCAAAAGAAAAAAGTTTTACGGATATGTTGCATAGCAATGTAAATACACTTAACATGGCTAAACTGTATAAGAAAAAATAAGATTTTCAATTTTATGTTATGTATTTTTGCTACAATTAAAATTAACAGTGACAGCTGAGGGCAGGTGGCTCAGGCCTGTAATCCCAACACTCTAGGAGGCCAAGGTGTTCAGATCACTTGAGATTAAGAATTCAAGACCAACCTGGCCCCATTTCTGCTAAAAATACAAAACTTAGCCAGGCATAGTGGTGCATGCCTTTATTCCCGGCTATTCAGGAGGCTGAAGCAGAAGAATTGCTTTAAACTGGGAAGTAGAGGTTGCAGTGAGCTGAGACTGTGCCACTGCACTTTCAGTGACAGAGCAAGAGTCTGTCTTAAAAATAAATAAGACAGCTAACAGAAATAGAGTTACAAACTTTCTAAAAAGTTACCTTCAAACTACAAAAAAGTTTCTTTCACACTAAGATATTATAAGATAAACATGTTGAAATTAAGACAATTTCCATGAATACTCACCTAGATAGAATCAATTATTGGCCACCAGCCAAGAAGAAAAATATACAAATCATAAACAAAATAGGGGTAATGTTTATACAAGCAAAAAAAATTTAGATAATTATATTGACAAAGGAAGTAGGGCTGATTCATAGCTGACTTTTGCCTCACACTGTATTAAGATGTACAGAGCTGACAATTGTCAAACAAAATTATAATATATATATTAAAACTAAAAACAGGAAACTGATTTAAGGTGGCCTGCCCTAAAAAATGAAACAAACAGATACAAAATTGCAAACAAAGTTAAAATTAACATTAACCCCCCAAATTCTGATTTGAATACTGCAAATCAAAACTGTAATAAATAGGTAGAAACTAGAAACACAACTTATGTGAAACAGCCTTCTCTGAAAAATACAGAAATATAAAATACAAAACTTAATGAAGAGCAACTTTAACCCATAAAATCCTCAATAAACGAGATAAAATTCTAGATAACTACAATTTTCAACTCTAACTGTGCATCCATGAAAAACATGAATTTTGAAATGTTTGATACAGTTAGGGCAATAACATTTCAAAGAAAACACATTATAATTATTCATAAAGAACTTTGATGAGAAAGTTTTAAAAAATAAACTTTTAAGTAATACTAGAGAAACTTTTAAATTATGCTACTGATACTTTGATATATTGCTGCTTTGTTTCCCTTTTTCTTTTTTTTTTTTCAGACGGAGTTTTACTCTTGTTTCCCAGGCTGGAGGGCAATGATCTTGGTTTACCACAACCTCCGCCTCCCAGGTTCAAGCTATTCTCCTGCCTCAGCCACCTGAGCAGCTGGAACTACAGACATGTGCCACCATGCTCAGCTAATTTTGTATTTTTAGTAGAGATGGAGTTTCTCCATGTTGTTCAGGCTGCTTGTCTCAAACTTCTGACCTCAGGTGATCCACCTGGCTTGGCCTCCCAAAGTGCTTGGATTATAGGTATAAGCCACCATGCCCGGCCCATTGCTGCTTTTCTTACAAAATAGTAAGGCTGTAATTTAGCCTTTAGAAGAAAAGTCTTACATTTCTAAGTACAATAAGTATATATATTTTACATACAGTATAATAAATTGATATATAAAATAAAATTGGGAATAAGTTGTGCTATTATTCAGGTAAAAGTTGAGGAAACTGGTAGAAAATGCTAATAATAAGATTGTGCCTAAAGTCGATGAAATATACAAGACAAATATTTTAATAAATTTTATAATTTATATGCAACATATACATTTGAGGATGTTGTATTATTTTATTTATGTATTTATTTTTTGAGGCAGAGTCTCACTCTGCTGCCCAGGCTGGTGTGCAGTGGAAGGATCTTGGCTCACTGCCAACTCCGCCTCCCAGTTTCAAGTGATTCTCTTTCCTCAGCCTCCCGAGTAACTATGATTATAGGTGCATGCCACTACACCGGGCTAATTTTGGTACTTTTAGTAGAATTGAGGTTTCACTATGTTGGCCAGGCTGGTCTCAAATTCCTGGCCTCATTATCTGCCCACCTCTGCCTCCCAAAGTGCTGGGATTACATGTGTGAGCCACCATGCCAGGCCTTGAGCATGCTATTGTAGAACTTCTGAAACCAAGATTGCAGGCAAATTACAGACATATGACATTCAGAAAGTGAAAACACAGTCATGATAATCTTCATGTTAAAGAAGACAGAATCACAAAATAATAAGTGAGAAATAAGGTAATAATTGGAAATTCAATGTATGTAGAGCAATGTTTTAATTTCCCCTATGGGAAAAGTTTTTGTAAGGAATCCATAAAATGAGTACATACAATAAGCCACCCTATAGTAGATACTCTTGGCATATAGCATTTAAATTTTTAAGATTAGGTCCTGATAAGGAAAAAGAATTCTCCATAAAATAATTTTTTATATTTAACAAGATACTTTTGCACATAAAGATTTTCCATCAAATTTTTTTGTAGAATTATGTTTTAAACCTTCATAAGATGAGAAATCATAAAGCAGGAAACATGTGCCATCTCTCTCTGTGGTACTCCTGGAATTTCTTTTTTTATTGTGTAATCCCATTTATATGAAATATCCAGAATATGCAAATCCATAGAGACAGAAAGCAGACTAGTAACTGCAAAGTGATGAGGAGGAAAGAATAGAGAGTGACTGCTAAAGGGTATAGGATTTTCCTTTATCATCACTGCTTCCCCCACAGTGGTGACAGTCATAACCTTGTTAATAAGCTAAAAACCAATGGAATGTATAATTCATTTATGTTTGTTTTATAGTCTAAGGTCTCACTATGTTTCCTAGGCTGTTCTTGAACTCCTGCCTCAAGCAATTCTCCACCTCAGCCACCCCAGCTGCTGGGATTACAAGCATAAGCCACTATATCCAGTTCTGATTATACACTTCAAAATTGTAAATTGGATTGTATGATATGTATATCTCAGCTAAAAAAAAGGGGGGGGGCAGTTCTGTACTGATATGATATAATCTCCAAATATATTAAGTAAAAAAAGAGAGGTACAGAATAGTGTGTGCAATATACTATTATGTTCTATAAAAATTGTACACCCATATATATACACTGTGCAGGCATAAAACCTCTTAAAAGATATACTGGAAACCAGTAACATTATTTCCTAAAGTGAAGGATCCTGGATTGCCTGTGGATATTGTGTTCTGGAAGGGAAACCTAACTTTTCAACATGCTCTTTTGTACCTTTTAAATTTTCTATAGAGTACAACACTTCCCTTATTTTCTAATTTCTAGAAAGTAAAAAGGAATACTTTGATGCTTTCTCTTTAGTCTTTAGTTTATTTTAAGAGATCATCTACATTTTTTTCTGTAATAAACTTAAAACATATCCACCCATTTTGTCAGATTTATTTATTCCTTAGCAATTTGTTTTAAAATTACAGTTTTTGTCTCAATCCTTAATTATACTATATTCATTATATTTCAGATGTTTAGGTTTCTCATGGAGAAAAAGATACACAGGCATAAACCTCTATACTATCCACCTGCTAGTCCTGCAACATGATTTTAATAAAGTGTTACTGATACTTGAACAATTTCTATGATGTCAGAAGAGTAATATCAACAAGAATGATTGTAAGGTAGCTGGTCCTATAAGTCAAGAGTTATGATATTTGATCCACTGTTCAATCCATTTCTAGATCTGATCTATATTATTTTCTTATTTATTTATGTATTTATGTATGTATGTATATATTTATTTATTTATTTTTGTTTATTTTGAGTCGGAGTCTCCCTCTGTCGCCCAGGCTGTAGTGCAGTGGTGCTATCTCAGCTCGCTGCAAGCTGCCTATCCCAGGTTCATGCCATTCTCCTGCCTCAGCCTCCTAAGAAGATAAGACTACAGGCACACACCAACATGCCCCGGCTAATTTTTTTTTTTTTTGTATTTTTAATAGAGATGGGGTTACATTGTGTTAGCCAGGATAGTCTTGATCTCTTGACCTCGTGATCCACCCACCTTGGCCTCCCAAACTGTCAGGATTACAGGCGTGAACCACTGCACCCAGCCAATCTGATCTACATTTTTTTCTAGCTCTTCCCGTATATTGCTGGGCAACTGATGCACGATTTCTTCCTTGTGGGATGTTATGGCTTCTTTATAAAGAACTTGAATAATCTCACACTGAGTATTGTCTGTTAGAGTCTTCTCATTATAACCCCTTGTTTCAAGTCTTTCGTACAATACATTGGTATCTGTCCTCAGCACAAAAATTATGTGAATCCAGAGTTTAAGGAAGAAATCAAAACGGTGGTAATCAAAAATAACTCCACCTTCTCTCATTTGGTTATCTAACTCATCAACTACTCTGTCTTCATCTAAAATGGGACAGTCATACTCTTCATCATAGACATCATACAATTGCTCTTCTCAAGATATATCACCCACATCAATGTATTTCAGTCCTGACACTGATGCAAGTTCTTTGCCTAGTGTGGTTCTTCCAACCCCTGGTGTACCGGTGAGTAGGAAGTTCAGAAGCAATGACAGCTTGCCGCGACGTCTCCGAGTGCCTTGCTCACATGTACTTTGCACTACTGTTCTTGGAATTTCTAAACCAAATCCCAATGCCTCCACTACTCCCTTCACATACTTTTGACTTGAGACACCACATATTTATTAAAAAATTGCATAAAGTAGAGGTCTCCAGAAATGCGCACAGATTTCCCCAGATTAACAAAACTAATGAAAACTAGTCAGATCATGTAGGTTCTTACAGATTCTGAGAGGACTTTGGTTTTCAGTGAGAATGCACTGGAAGATTCTGGGAGGGAGAAAAGAAGCCATAGAAGATTGAAGAGCGTAGTAAGCATGCGACAGGAACATGTTTATCTGTGACAGCAAGAAAAATAAAATTAGACTTTTTTAAAACAATTTCCATTGTAACAGAGGTGACCAAACCATATTTAAACTCTGGCTTTCTCTATGACCTTTGGACCTCTCCCATGTGTTACGTGCTCATTTATTTTCACCTTGCTTTGTACATGGCTATTGCTTCCTCTCTTTCCACACTGCAGGAATTTTGCTACAGACTATCCACCAGAGATTTTTTTTTCCTTCCCCACAATAGTAACTGGGCTCACCATAAAAAGCCTAACTCCCAGCATCTTCCTCAGGACAGAATTAAAGCTGTAGTGTATGTGTTGAAATGTTTGTCCTTTTGAGAAGTTGCCTAATGAATAGATTATTTCCTGACATGGAATGCTGAAGGACATGATGGAGTCATACAGATGAGAGTTGTGTCTGATGAGAAGAAAGAAAATTGCAGCACTAGAGAAACTGCAATACCACAGACAGTCAGCTGGGGAATAAAATAGGTAATCAATCTAAAAACAATGGAAAAATTTCTCTTTAACTGAGAAATACACACAGATCCAGAGAAGACATATCTGAGAATGCATCTGTGAAGCAGATGCATACCCTGTTTGATTTCTGTCAATATCACCCTTTACTAAGCCAGTTTTTTTTTTTTTTTTTTTGAGAAATAGTTTTGCTTTGTCCCCCAGGCTGGAGTGCAGTGAGGCAATCTCAGCTCACTGCAACCTCTGTCTCCCATGTTCAAGCGATTCTCTTTTCTCAGTCTCCTGAGTGGCTGGGACGAGAGGTGCACACCACAATGGCCAGCTAATTTTTTTGTATTTTCAGTAGAGACAGGTTTTGCTATGTTAGCCAGGCTGGTCTCAAACTCCTGGCCTCCAGTAATCTGCCCATCTTGGCCTCCCAAAGTGCTGGGATTACAGGCATGAGCTACCGTGCCCTGTCATGCCAGGCTTTAAATGCTAGATTTGATGGATGTTGTATAATTTTCCAGATCTTATAAAAAATTACAAGGCATATGGAGAAGGTGTAAAATACACTTCACTGGAAGAAACAGAATAAATATCCAGAAGTTGAATCTTAAGAAATAAAGATTTTTGCATACCTGATAATGAATTGAAAATAATTAAAAGCTCTGAGTGAACAAAGATAAAACAAAAATAAACAATTGAATAACATTTAAAAATAATAAATGAATAAAATGTGATATCAATAAAGAGATTAAACCTTTTTCTAAAAACTCAAAAGAAATTGTGGCATTGAGGGATCCAATAACTGGCATTTACAAATTCACTACAGAGACAACAGCAAACAATGGAGCAGAAAATGAATCAGAAAATTAAACATATATTATTCACCAATATTTAGGCCTGGAAATCAATTTTTGAAAAAAAATAGAAAAAGTAAGTGTGGAATATGAGACTTACTGGACATCATCAAGTAGACCAATATATTTAGAGAAAGAGTCTTATAAAAAGAACATAGGAAGAAAATGACATAAATGTTATTTGGGAGAAAAAGAGGGGATGCTGAGAAACTTATACATTGCATTGATGAAACAAAAAATACTAACAACCAAGAATAATTGATCTGGAAAAAACTGTACTTCAAAAATTAGAAAAATAAAGCCTTTGTAACTTTAAAATAAAAAATCTAAGGTTGCTTGCAACTAGAATAACCCTAGAAAAAAATGCAAATGAGAGTCAATTCTGCTGAAACATTAAATGATGCTGGACAGCATCATAAAACCATATGAAAATATAAAGCTCTCTGTTAAATATAAATACATACAAAGATATAAAATTTGCTATTGTAATAATTCTGCATAAAATTCTTAAATCTCTGTGAAAATACACACAATATATAGAGATATAATTTGTAACATTAGTAAGAGAGTGGGGGAAGTAAAAATGAATATATTTTGTATGCTGTTAACTTGAAGTTGAAGGCAAAAGCTGTTTGCCCTGGGGACCTTAGCACTGGGCAAGGGATGAGGCAAAGTTGCCATTTTGTTTCCCTTAGTTCTTCCATCTCCCTCTACTCTGTATAGGGATTTTTCTTGGTCTGTAGGGAAGTCAGTGTGACCAGGCTCTGTTCTACACACACAGACAGGTGTAGGTAGGCATGACAAATATAGAGGGGGCCTGGGATTCTAAAAAGTATTAAATATTCAAAAAGTGGAAAATTGAGAATTCTTGGCATTATTTTCAGGGCTCTGGGCTGGGGAAACGGTAAGTCCTTGCTTCGAGCCATGCGGTTTCTCATCAGAGTTGTTGGGGCCTTCTCCCTGCAGGTGTCCCTTAAGGAGATGTTGCAGGAGATTTAGCCGGTGCTGATGGTCCATGAAGAAATGTGTTACTGTGCCTGCGTCTCACTGCACCTGGACAGCAACATGCCAAACAACTTCCCTGGGCTGCAAAACAGTGAGGAGCTGCAGGGGACTCAGGGCTTTGTATGAGGGAAGGCTGATTTGGAAGTTGAGTTGACTGTCTTGGGGAGGGACCCCAAAAGTAGGGCCAGGCAGCACTTCCCTACTCCTCGGAGATCTTTGTGTCACAGATAAGAATGTGCATGTAGGATTGAACCACAGGCTTCCTTCTCTAGCCTGTCACACCAACACTTTATAACTTCACAGCCCACAAGTTAAAGAACAGAGTTTTGATTCTAAAATATCAGGCAGTACAAAGCCAGCCAATCAAACTCTATAAAGCTAAATGATGTCTTGGAAAAAAAAAAAAAAACTTAAAAAGATTCACAGTATTTGAGTGGGGAAATCTGCCCTGTGCAGCACCAACTGCTGTGGTGAGATTCACCTGGTTGTAAAGCAAAATCTCTCATGTACTCATGTTCCCTGGGAAAAAGCCACCCATGTTCCCAGGGTCTACCTGCTTGCTAAGAGCAATTATGGAAAAGATTTGTAGCTCAATGGTGCCCATAGTTGATCACAGAACCTTTCCTCTTTCCCAAAACAGCCACCATTAACATTCAATGAAACACACACTGGAAGATGGTCCTGAAGTTGGAGGCCCTGGGGAGTCTTCAGCACACCCCTGCATGAGGGCTGCCCAAAAAGGCAGCTGTAAGTGCTCCATCTACCCAAGACATTAGTGCAAAAAAAGCAGTTAGACTTGTCGGCTCCTCAAGACCACTGTGTGCTTCAGAGGCATTTGGCAGAAAATTCTTCATAAGAAAGGATCTCTGCCCATGTTTGTTTGTGTGAGTGTGTGTGTGTTGAAATTATAAACCTCTGTGTTCGTTATGGAATTTGAAAATGGAAACCTAAAGTTGAAAATTAAAATCACCCATGAAAGCATCTTGCAAACTATTTTCTGTTCTATATGCGATGTTTTAGGGTACAGGTCCCTGGTAACATCCTACATCCCTCTCCCTGAAAGAGCTACACACACTATTCAAGGCCTGCTTCCACATGAACCATATCCAAGAGCAGCTTAAGAGCCTGGACCCATCTGCCGCCTTCAGCAGGGCTGACTGAAGCTGCTTGTTCTTCTCGAACATCTTCTCCAATGACCTGAGAGGTGGAAGAGACATTGGGGCCAGGATTGAAAAGAGGGAAGGGGTGCATGGAGACCAGAGTCTGAGGACCAGGTTTTCTCACCTGCAGGGGTCTGGCCTAGAGGCACTCAAACCAGGGTCAAATTTAGGTGGAGACAACTGGCCTTGGGTGGCCTTGTGCTGACCACAAGCCTCGAGTCCCTTAAACAGTAGAAAGTGAAAGAATGACTTGGAGATGAGCCTCACTGACTGTGTGCCACCTGAGTACATCTTGCCAGGGACCCAGGAGGGACCATGGTGTCTCCAGAGCCATGATTGGAAGGTGGAACTCCCAAAGGGAGTAAAGAAGAGTGTCCTCAGTGAGATGAAGAGCTTATTTTTACTTGACCATTCCTGAAGTGCTTTCAGTGCCTAAAAGTGCCTAGCATGAACAGCTGGAATCCACTTCCTGGAAACCGCAAGATGCAAGTGGACTTCATTTACCTCTTTGTAATTACAGACAAGGACAAGAAGGGCCCCATCAATGCATCCTCATGGAGCTTTTACTGGATCCAGTAAGTCTCTGCTGGCTCCCCAAAGACTCCTGGGATGTCACTTCTTCTGGGTCTGTGAACAGACAACTAGGGCACTTCCTCAGTGCCCACTTCCTCCTTGTAGGCCTACAGCCTATTGCTCAACCCCAAGCCCACCAGCCCTTGCTTCCTAAGCCATTCCTCACTGGAGCTGCTCGAGTACCACAGTCCGAACTTCACAAAACTCTTTGTCATACCATGAAAGAAAAGGTAGGGCTGCCGGGCATGGTGGCTTATGCCTGTAATCCCAACACTTTGGAAGGCCAAGGCGGGCAGATCACGAGGTCAGGAGTTTGAGACCAGTCTGGCCAATATGGTGAAACTCTATCTCTACCAAAAATGCAAAAATTATCTGGGCGTGGTGATGCATGGCTGTAGTCCCAGCTGCTTGGAGGCTGAGGCAGGAGAATTCCTTGAACCCGGGAGGGGAAGATTGCAGTGAGCTGAGATCATGTTGATTCACTCCAGTCCAGATGACAGAATGAGACTTCTTCTCAAAAGGTAGTAAAATAAAATAAAATAATACAATACAATACAATGCAAAACAATACAATACAATACAATACAATACAATACAATACAATACAATAAAATGTAATGTCACTGTTGCATCTCCCCCTGACTTGTGTCATATTACAGGAGCTTATGGAATGAACCACCCGGCCAAATCTCCAGAGCTTCTGCCCAAACAATCTGCCCCCACTGCTTGAGTCCCCTCTAGGGAGCTGACAGTGTGACAGGGGGCATCCCTGGGAGTGGTGGCCATTTGCTTCTATCTGACCTCAGGGCAGTTTCTCAGGGCAAGAAGATCCTAGAGCAGATGGAAGTCTCAGAGAAGAAACCTATGGCAGGGTTCTGTGCTCAGTGGTCTCTGTATCTCCCTCTCCCCTACTTGTCATGAGGTCCAGCACCACACACTCACCCAGGTCACTGCTGCATTCCAGGTGTGCAGCTGGATGGCTCCCCAGGCAGAGGATGCCATGGACTGTATGCATACAGAGAATGCCTACACCTTGAGGCTGTACTATGAGGAGAACATTCCTGAACAGGGTCATGCAGATTGGTCCTGCCCTCAGTGGGAACCCCCTTCCTTCTGGGTACTAGACAGAATTTTGTGCACTTTCCTGAAGGCTCCATGCTGGGTCTGTTCATTTGGAAGTTTGAGGCTGTCCATAGGGAGGTAACAAAAGAGATTTCTCCTCCATCTGGAAAAAAAAAAAAAAAAAAAGAAGAAGAACGAAAGAAAAAGGAGACTTCTCAGAGCACGTTGTGGGGCACAGGCTGAGACCTTGCCTCCCTCCCTGGTCCCTCTATGGTCCCAGGACTGAAACAAGGAGCTGAATACAATGAGGGAACTGCTCTGCAAGAACTGGCCCAAGTGGCTTCTTCAGGAAAGAACCACAGTCAAAGTGCCTACAGCCCGTAGTGACTGACTGGCAGCCTCAGGCCCACTTACAATCTGCAGGCAGGTTTTCTTGATGACAGAGTGAAAGCAAGGAAAGCAGGAAGGAGCCCAGCCCTCTCAGTCACCCTGAAGGCTGTCTGGGGTTCCCTGCAAGGCCTTCTAGCCTTCTGCTTCTTGACAGACTACCCAAGCATCTTTTTCTGGCCTTTGAGACTTTGATTATCTGGAAGGAGAAGGTCCTACTTTTCACTAGGCTAAGAGGCCAGGGCCATCCAGCTCTCCCCCTTCGGTAACAATCTATGGGCTCTCACCTGGGCACACATTGCCCAACCTTGGCCCTTCTAAGGCAGGAGATCATTTGTCTTACAGGTTCAGCTTGGTAGGACTTAAAAGTTATCAGTGCTTTTATTAAGATAGAGAAATTAGGGGGAAAGTGTTGCCTTAAAAAATTTCCTCTAATCTTACCTTGGAGATCATCAGCACAGGTGACAGCATAGGCAGGGCTGCTGAGGATGCTGGGGGAGAGTACCCAGACTGTCCAGCCAGCTGGTCCTTGCCAGAGGTGGTTCATGACCCAGCCCCTGAGAGAAGCAGGCAGACATCCCAGCAAAGAGCTGGAGTGTATAGATCAGGGCATCCCAGGCACACTGATTGTGGCTTGGCACTACCTCCCATCAAGAGGTGTCACCACAGCTGACCCTTGGAGCCAGGGAGTGATTTTCAGTGTGTGCAAGGCAGTCAGCTCTATCAGCTGTACAGCCTTCAATACTCACTTCACCTTGGACATCTCACCAGAAAGCAGTGGAGACTGGCCAATGCAGAAGCTCTTTAAAGTGGGATGGAACATCATGGGGTGGGGGATCTGGGGACTGTCTGCTCATCTGGCCATTGCTTCCTGAGGGTGTGCTCTGCAACCAAACAGTGACTGTTTTCATGTTTGTCTGTTTATTTATGGGTTTAAAATACCCTAATATTTCATTTATAGTAGTTTAAGGCTTGTATTTGTAAAAATTTTATTAGAAGAAAGAGGGCTTAAGACAACAATATTTTAGAAGGTCTTAAGTGGGCATAGACTTTCATGTGACAACAGGTGCTGTTGACCTCTTTTTGCTACATTTGTGCACACAGAAAGTGCACAGAAAGTATACACAGAAAGTCAAGCCACAGGTGATGAGGCCAAGTGTCTAGAGCAGAGCCTCCTGGGCTTGCTTACTGGTTTGCAGTCAGGAGGACTCTGGCTGTGAGGCAGTGCCTACCCTGGATCTACACCCGCCCCCACCTCTCCTGAGTAACCAACAGAAGGCAGTGCTAGTTAGCAGGTGAGTGATGGGCATCGGGTACCCCAATACCATCTGGGAATGTTTGAATGCTATCTGGGCTAGGGCTGTGGGGGGCAGGGGCTGTGGCTGCCTTAGCTTGTTATGGCACCACCCACAGATGCATCTGCCCTGTGCTGCTTCTCCAGCAGTCAGCTGCCCATGGTCCTGAGCCTGTCATGCCACGCCTGCTACCTCACACTGCTTTCATCTGAAAAAAACATCCTGAGATGGTGTTGCTGGATGTGAGCATTGGCAAGAGGACAGCACCTTTGTCCTGGGGGATTAGGAGCTGGCCAGATACCTCCTGACTGCCTCTACAACAAGTGGGGGCTGGTGCTGCAATTAGCAATGCCTCCCAAAAGATGTGTTTGCAATGGCTCAATGAATATTTGATGCAGAGGCCTAAATGAAGACACATGAATGGAGTGTGTGGACATCAGTTAGCAGCTGGGAAACAGGTGCCTCCCAGGCCTCATCCTTCAGCAACTGTGGAACATGCCCAAGCCATGAGTGTATACACCTAGAGTGTATACATCTGACTGCTGCTTTTGCTGCCACTATCCCCAGGCTCAATCTTGCTTAAAATCTGGATTTTAAATAGAAAAGATAAGAGGCTTTTCTGTGCCCTGGAATAGGAAGCCAGAGATCTGTGTAGGGCTGGCACTGGGTGCACATTAGTTTTGCGACAGGATGAGAGTTGCAGTGGTTTTTTTAATCATGATAGGCCTGGCCTGGTTTTAGCTCTGAGTGATGGGGAGGGAGACAGCAGTGGTGGTCATGTAGACATCCACGTGCCTAATCCTGGCCTGCCTGCCCTCAGACATATCAAGAGGCACCACCACAGGCCCGACTTTCCTCCCTATTCCCTGCATGCCAGATGGGAGCACCTGGAAGTTACAATCTGAATGTATTATTCTCCCATTTTGACCTGAGCTAGCTAACACACACTGGGGGTGGGTGAGTGAAAGGCCTGGTGGAAAGCAGGGCTGGGTCATGGATCCCGGTGGAAATTTAGATACAGGAGTAGTTGTCACCTCTCTGTGGAGCCCAGCTCCCTACCAGATCCTTGTCACACAGCCCTGTCTACAAAGACCAGCTCTGGCAAGTTTGGGGATCCCTAAGGCCCTGAGCTGTTCCCTGTCACCCCCTGTCTGTGCTCCTTACCTTTCCTGATGGCAGAGCTCAACATGGAGGAGGAGGTTGCCACCCTCTGAGTCTGAGGGAGCTGTGTCTGACTGGGGCTTCTGTCTGGGGTTTTGCAAATGCTACTTATGTGTATGGTCTGCCCAGATACCTTGTTTCAAAGGAAGTGAGCATGAACTAGCAAGTGCAGCAACCCCACACTTGATCAATAACTTTTTCTTGTCTTTAAACCATCACATTTTCATTTCACATTGGAATAAAGTAAATGAAACCTGCTACACCAGCCTCGCCCATGTGTTCTGTGACCCAGATTCATTTGGATCTGAGGGCTGTTGTCAGAAATGTTATGAAAAGAAGAGTATGTATAAATTAGATCAAATCTAAAATTATGCTTATAATGTCATTTGTGTGGGAGATAAGAGGGTGGAGTAACAGGCACTCAGTTGGAGTATTCCCACCTGTCACTTACCAGGCTCATGGGTGTAGCTCTGGTGAACATCACCAGACATTGGTGACAGAAGAGAAAAGGCCAGTGTGAAGTCTAAGTGGGGGAGAGGTGCCAGGCTCTGGGGCTAGTCCCTGGGCATGCTGAGACTGTTAGGTCACTGGACATCTAACTGCCTGGACACCGGCCCTTGACACATGAGCTGACATAAGAGGATTGAGCAGCACTCTTCGGAAGTCACATTGTGCTGGGAGAATGGAGGGGAATGTACAACTCGCCATCCTAGGGTAGGTTTCAGAGTTATCTGGACACTCTTGGAGAGCTAATGAGATGAGAGGAAGGCAGTCCCACAGGTGCACCTGACGACAGGAGTCTATGGTGCTTGGGGCGGAGGGTGGTTGTGGGGGTGGCCTGTCCCTATGAGAGGAAGAGCTTACAGCTTTTACAGCTGGTGGCTGCTGCCCAGCAATCCCTCTGCAGAGCAGGCAGGTCATCAACCGCATGTATAGCTGAATGTCTTTTGAAGGGTTTAGAGAGTGCTCTATGTCTTAGAAATGCATTTCCCCTGTCCTTGTCCAGTGAACACTGTTCACACAGCTAACACCACTTTTTGAGATGCCTTCACCATGCAAAGATGAAAATGGATTGGGTTTAGTTACCATTGTGCCTCCTCCTCACCTGAGAGGCCTATTTTCTTAGGTTCATTCCTTAAGTGTATTAGTGCTGTCAGTCACCTTTGGACAACCCAAATGACAAGTGGCTGTTGTTTCATAAAAAAAAAAAAAGAAAAAAAAGAAGGCTTTGAATGTGAAACCCTCCTTTTCTCCTCTCCTTCTCATAGGTGGAATATTTTATTTTTTTTAAAAAGGTACATAGTGGTATCCCAGCAGGTGTAGTATGAGAACTGGCTTGTGCTAGGCTATGGTTTCAGTGTGGATGGGCAATTCTTCAAGATGGAAAACCAAGTCTCACTGAGTTGCTGAAGCCATACTCGCCTTTCTCCACATCCCACACCATAGGCTTTCACTTAGCTCCTGTGCTTGAATTTTTTAACATACATTTATATATATATATACATATATGTGTGTATATATATATATACACACACATACATACATATACAGGTCTCACTGTCACCCAGGCTGCAGTGCAGTGGCTGAATCATGGGACACTGCAGCCTCAAACTCTTCGGCTCAAGTGATGCTTCCACCTCAGCCTCTCAAGTAGCTAGGACTACACCCAGACAATTTGTAAACCTTTTTCTAGAGACTGAGCCTACTTATGTTGCCCAGACTGGTCTTGAACTTCTGGGATCAAGCAATCATCCCACCTTGACCTCCCAGTGTTTAGATTGCAGGTGTGAGCTACCAAACTTAGCCAAAAATATGTTTTTTAAAGAACCGTTACAACCAAATTATGAGTTATGATTGCACCACTGCTCTCCAGCTTGGGCACCAGAGCAAGACCTTGTATCCAAAAACAAAGCAAAGTGAAACAAAAAAATACTTAAAACCAAATTAAACTTTGAAGATTGTGTCATCTGTGTCCATCCCTGCCCTCCAAGCTATCACAGTTAAATATAATGGTTACTGAGAAAACGGTTAGATATTATTAAGAAAAAAATTTTTTTTTTTAAATGGAGTCTCGCTTTGTCGCCCAGGCAGGAGTGCAGTGGCGTGATCTCCACTCACTGCAAGCTCCGCCCCCCAGGTTCACACCATTCTCCTGCCTCAGCCTCCTCCGTAGCTGGGACTACAGGCGCCCACCAGCATGCCAGGCTAATTGTTTATACTTTTTAGTAGAGACGGGGTTTCACTGTGTTAGCCAGGGTGGTCTCGATCTCCTGACCTCATGATCCACCCACCTCGGCCTCCCAAAGTGCTGGTATTACAGGCATGAGCCACCGCGCCCAGCCAAGAAATTTCCGTATGTCCTTCAGCTAAGAACGAGGTTTTCTAAATGTGACCCAAGTATTTTCCCACCACTACCTTCAGAATCTAAACTAGCAAATCAAATCAGGGCACCTGCAGAGGATAGTTGGTCGTTTTCAAATAGAAAGAGAATTACCCCCGTTAATAAGACTAATACAGTGATTTTCAAAAGCAGAAGTTAGACTGAGATGCAGCACAGTCAGGGCACAACTACCCTGGAATAACCTTCTCACACAGAATGGTTGAGGAGACTTTCTTAGATGAGCAAATTTGGGCAATATAATTCATGCTTATTTATTCCCAGCCCTTGCTTCCCGCCTGATTCCTAATGGCCACCTCACGATGTGGTCAGCAGTGGGGTGTAGTGTGGTGAGAGAGGGGCTCAGGGATGGCATGAGAGTCTTTCCTGCATTATCAAAATGCATAAAAGTTGTGAAAACGGTGTTCAAATGTTCTACTTCCTACCTTTAAATAGCTGTTAAGATGCATTATACAACAGACTCAGGAAAGGGCAAGAACAAGTGCATTTCAAGTCTCAGCTCACTTCTTTATTAGCTGTGATACTCTGGGCATGTGACTCCAAATATTTGAGCCTGTTTGCCTGTTCACCCAAGATTATCCTAAGGAAAAATAACAAAGCTTGAGTCATCACGCTACCCAATTTCAAACTACATTACAAAGCTATAGCAGCCAAAACAACTTGGTGCTAGTACAAAATAAATATACAGACCAATGGAACAGAACAGACACCTCAGAAATAACACCACACATCTACCACCATCTGATCTTTATTAATCCTGACCAAAACAAGCAAAGAGGAAAAAAAATCCCTATTTAACAAATGTTGCTGAAAAAACTGGCTAGCCATATGCAGAAAACAGAAACTGGACCCCTTCCTTACATCGTATACAAACATTAACTCAAAATGGATTAAAGTTTTTTTGTTTTGTGGGTTTTTCTTTCTGAGATGAAGTCTCACTTTGTCGTCCAGGCTGGAGTACAGTGGATTGATCTGGGCTCACTGCAAACTCCGTTTTCAAATAGAAAGGCAAACACCTTTCTAAAAATTCTCCTGCCTCATCCTCCTAATTAGCTCAGATTACAGGCACCCACCACTACATCCAGGTAATTTTTTGTATTTTTAGTAGAAACGGAGTTTCACATGTTGGCCAGGCTGGTCTCGAACTCCTGACCTTGTGATTAGCTTGCCTCAGCCTCCTAAAGGGCTCAGGTTACAGGCATGAACCACTGTACCTGCCTGGATTAAAGTCTTAAATGTAAAAACCCAAACCATAAAAACCCTAGAAGAAAACCTAGGTAATACTATTGAGGACATAGGCATGGACAATGACTTCATGACTAAAACACTGAAAGCAATTGCAACAAAGAAAAATTGACATATTCGATCTAATTAAACTAAAGAGCTTCTGCACTGCAAAAGAAGCTGTCATCAGAGTGAACAGGCAGCCTACAGAATGGGAGAAACTTTTTGCAATCTGTCCATCTGACAATGGTCTAATATCAAGAATCTAGAAAGAACATAAACAAATTCACAAGAAAAAAACAAACAAACAACACCATGAGAAAGTGGGCAAGGGATATTAACAGACTCTTCTCAAAGGAAGACGTTTGGCTGGGCGAGGTGTCTCTGACGTGCAGTCCCAGCACTCCGGGAGGCTGAAGCAGGAGGATCATGAGACCAGCCTGGCCAACGTGGAGAAACCTTGTCTCTACTAGAAATACAAAAAATTAGCTAGGCGTTTGGGTGGGCCCCTGTAATCCCAGTTTCTCAGGAGGATGAGGCAGGAGAATCACTTGAAGCTGGGAAGCGTACATTCCAGTGAGCTGAGATCCTGCCCCTGCCCTGCAGCCTGGGTAACAGAGCAAGACTTCATCTCAATAAATAAATATAATAAGAAAGACATTTATGTGACCAAAAACATAAACCTTATTTTCACTGGTCCTTAGAGAAATTCAAATCAAAACCACAATGAGATATCATCTCATGCCAGTTAGAATGGCAATTATTAAAACGTCAGGAACCAACAGACGCTGGTGAGGCTGTGGAGAAATAGACAAACTTTTACACTGTTGATGGGAGTATAAATTAGTTCAACCATTGTGGAAGACATTGCGACAATTCCTCAAGGATCTAAAAACAGAAATATCGTTTGACCCAGCAATCCCATTACTGGGTATATACCCAAAGCATTATAAATCGTTCTACTATAAAGACAGATGCACAAGTGTGTTTACTGCAGAATTGTTTACAACTAGCAAAGACTTGGAACCAACCCAAATGCCCATCAATGATAGACTGGAGAAAGACAATTAGGCACAGGTACACCATAGAATATTATGCGGCCATAAAAAGATGAGTTCATGTCCTTTGCTGGGTCATGGATGAAACTGGAAATCATCATCCTTAGCAAACTAACACAGGAACAGGAAATCCAACAGCACATGGTCTCATTCATAAGTGGAAGCTGAACAATGAAAACACATGGACACAAGGAGGGAAACATCACACACTGGGGCCTGTCTGAGAATGGTCAAGAAGAGGGACAGCATTAGGAGAAACAGCTAAAACATGTGGGGCTTAAAACATAGATGGCGGATTGATAGGTGCAGCAGAGGGGCATGGTGGCTTATGCCTGCAATCCCAGCAATTTGGGAGGCGGAGGTGGGTGGATCGCCTGAGGTCGGGAGTTTGAGATAGGTGCAGCAAACCACCATGGCACATGTAAACTTATGTAACAAACCTGCACGTTTTGCACATGTATCCCAGAACTTAATTAAAAAAAAAAAAAGGCACTAAGGCTGAGGGGGAGTAGGGGTAGGGGAAAGAGTGGGGGTAGGGGCGGGAGTGGGTGGGCCCTGGAACTTTATCCAATCAGTGGCAGTGGCGTGGGACCCGCCCAATCAGGCACGCAGTTGTAGAGGAACGGAGGGCGTGGCTTCCAGCGTTTGGCGGGAACTTTTTCTCTCCCTTGCGCCGGAACTTGGGAACGGTCTCTCCTCTTCCGCCTTTTCCATGTTGGGAGCTCCAGGCGACTTCCTCACAGCCTCTGTTAATAGCCCTGTAATCTGCAGGTACTTGCCGATGCATAGCTAAGACACCAGGACATCCTGCAAGCTGGGAAATGGTGAGTACGGGGTTCGGCATCCCGAGAGAACAGAGCAGTCTGTGAAACCGGCAGGACCCGCCTCTCGATGGTCATCTCCAAGTCTCCTGTGCAGCTTGGCGGTCAGTCCCCTGAGGCCGCAAGATGGTGGCTGGGCCAGCAGCGGGGATCCCCGCGTCCCACCTCGTGCAGTCCTGTCCTCTCCCTGTGCGGCGTTCTGCTGTGCGCCCACAGCCCCGAGTACTTTCCAGATTGTTCAGGGATGCCAGTGGGTCATCAGGGCAGAAACGCGACTCGGAGTGTGCGTGGTAGAAGCTACGGCCCCAGGGGTCCCCATTCTCTTGTTAAAAATTAAAGGGAGTCCAGCAGGGCGTGGTGGGTCACACCTGTAATCCCAGCACTTTGGGGGAATGAGGCGGGCGGATCACGAGGTCAGGAGATCTAGACCATGCTGGGTAACACGGTGAAACCCCGTCTCTAGTAAAAATAGAAGACGATTACCCGGGCTTGAGCCTGTAGTCCCAGCTACTCCGGAAGCTGAGTCATGAGAATGACGTGAACCCGGGAGGCGAAGCTTGCAGTGAGCCGAGATCGCGCCACTGCACTCCAGCCTGGGCAACAGAGCGAGACTCCCTCTCAAAATAATAATAATAAATAAAAATAAAGGGAGTCCATGTTAAAACGTTAACCAGTTTATTTGAGCAAACAGTGATTAGTGAAATGGAAAGCACCCAGACATGATTTGTAGTCCACAGGAGGAGCATGCAGGAAAGGCTTTTATAAGGTACATAAGAAAGCAAGTCAAGTTGAAGAATTGGTTAGAGTTGGCTGGGCACGGTGGCTCATGCCTGTAATCCCAGCACTTTGGGAGGCAGAGGCTTCCAGACCACCTGAGGTCGGGAGTTCAGACCAGCCTGACCAACATTGTGAAATACTGTCTCTACTAAAAATAGAAAATTAACCGTGCATGGTGGTGCATGTCTGTAATCCCAGCTACTCGGGAGGCTGAGGCGAGAGAATCACTTGAGCCCAGAAGGTAGAGGTTGCGGTTAGCCGATATTTCGCCATTGCACTCCAGCCCGGACAAAAGCAAAACTCCATCTCAAGAAAACACAAACAAACAAACAAAAAAAACCACAGGGCTAAAATACATGAACTAAATGGCTTCCAATAGTTCCTGCAGTTTTGCTAAGTCCATGTTAAAAAAATTACATGTATGGGGCCTGGCACGGTGGCTCACGCCTGTAACCTCGGCACTTTGGAGGGCTGAGGCAGGCGTATAACAAGGTCAGGAGATCGAGCCCATCCTGGCTAACATGGTGAAACCCCGTCTCCACTAAAAACACAAAAAATTAGCCAGGTATGGTGTCAGGCACCTGTAGCCACAGCTACTAGGGAGACTGAGGCAGAAGAATGATGTGAACCCAGGATGCAGAGTTTGCAATAAGCCGAGATCGCACCACAGCACTCCAGCGTGGGAGACAGAGCGAGACTCCATCTCAAAAAAAAAAAAAAATATATATATATATATATATATATGTGTGTGTGTGTGTCTGTGTGTGTGTGTGTATGGATATATTTCCTGACCCTTAATTCTATTCCATTAATGTGTATATATTGACCTCTTCTTCTACACTTTTGCAGAATATGAATATTAGTGTTAATAGTTTTATTATTACTTAGGATTTTAATTATATATATAAAATTATAACATCTATATGTAGAAATAAGCCTATTTCTTTTCCAATTGGAATGTTTCTTTTCTTGTATCGCTCAATTATTCTGACCTGATTTGTATTGCAATTTTGATCAGAAGTGATGAACGCAACTATCCTTGTCCTGTTCGTGATCTTAAGGAGGAAGTTTTTAGTCTTTCCCCATTGCATGTAACGGTAGTTTTGAGTTTTTATAGGTGAATGGGTGGGTCGCCCCTCCACACCTGTGGGTGTTTCTCGTTAGGTGGAAGGAGAGACTTGGAAAAGAAAAAGACACAGAGACAAAGTATAGAGAAAGAAATAAGGGGACCCAGGGGACCAACGTTCAGCATATGGAGGATTCCCTTGGTTTCTGAGTTCTCTTAGTATTTATGGATTATTTGTCCGTGTTTTTCAGAGAGGGGGATGTGTCATGGTCACAAGATAATAGTGGGGAGAGGGTCAGCAGACAAGCACGTGAACAAAGGTCTTTGCATCATAGACAAGGTAAAGAATCAAGTGCTGTGCTTTAGATATGCATACACATAAACAACTCAATGCTTTGCTAAGCAGTATTGCTGCCCACATGTCTTACCTCCAGCCCTAAGGCAGTTTTTCCTTAACTCAGTAGATGGAGTGTACAATTGGGTTTTATACCAAGACATTCCATTGCCCAGGGACGGGAAGGAGACAGATGCCTTCCTCTTGTCTCAACTGCAAGAGGCATGCTTTCCTCTTATACTAATCCTCCTCAGCACAGACCCTTTACGAGTGTCGGGCTGGGGGATGGTCAGTTCTTTCCATTCCCATGAGGCTATATTTCAGACTGTCACATGGGGAGAAACCTTGGACAATACCTGGCTTTCCTAGGCAGAAGTCCCTGTGGCCTTCCGCAGTTTTTGTGTCCCTGGGTACTTGAGATTAGGGAGTGGTGATGACTCTTAAGGAGCATGCTGCCTTCAAGCATTTGTTTAACAAAGCACATCTTGCACAACCCTTAATCCACTTAACCCTGAGTTTGAGACAGCACATGTTTCAGAGAGCACGGGGGTTGGGGGTAAGGTCACAGATTAACAGCATCTCAAGGCAGAAGAATTTTTCTTAGTACAGAACAAAATGGAGACTCTTATGTCTACTTATTTCCACACAGACATAATAACAATCTGATCTCTCTTGCTTTTCCCCACATATAGGTACCTTTTTTATGTTGAGGAGGTTTTAGTCTGTATCTAGTTTACTAGGTGCTCTTATAAAAATGTTTTGGATTATTTCTAATTTTTTCTCCATCAGTTGAGATGATCATTTTTTTTTTTTCCACAAATCGTTCTACTGACTTGGTATATTGCATTGACTAATTGCAATTGTTAGAGTGAGAAAAATTGGATTTACATCTTTTAATGTTTAAAACAATTAATCAGTGAAGCCATCTGATTCTTGACTTTTCTTGTTAGTATGATATTGATAATTTATGCAGTCTTTTGCTAGTTACAGTTTGTATTAGACTTATACAGAGAAATAGAAGCAATAGAACAATTATCTACCTCTATGTCAATATCTATGTGTGTGTGTTAATATTTGGAACAGAGCCCTTTTGGGTTGTCATGGCGGTGTCTGCGCAGGGGACCTTTCTCAGCCATCTCTGGGTGGGTTTAGAGAACCCTCTGTTCTTCCACTCACCTCATTTCAATGCTGGCCCTTGTTGGCAACAGCAAGCTTCTGCACTGCACCAGAGGAAACAGAGTGTGATCCGATTAAAACCTTTTTGTCAATCTCCTGTGTGGAGCTCTGCAAAAACAGTAACTGGCAGCCAGAATTGGAAGACTAAGAGCTATTTCTGGCCATCACTGCTGCTTCTTATACCCCATGCAACTTTCTGCTCCCCAGATGAGGCATAGAATTATGTCTGCACAGACCTTCAGCCTTGGAAGGCACCAGATAAGAGCTCCAGAGCTTAGAACAATCAATTCAGGTGGATGGGCACCACAGCAGCATTTGCCTTCCTGCTTTGTCAACCATGACCTGGTTTGTAAACATGAGCCATCAGTATTCTAACATCCCAACAATCTGCTCCTCCTCAGAATGGGCCAGCCTCATATGACATTCCCCTACACACAAAATTTGACATTAAATATTTATCCTTTCGTATTTGGCTTGTTTTACATAGTGTAATGTTTTCAAGTTTCATCCGTGTTGTAGCATATATGAGCATTGCATTTTTTTTTTTTTTTGAGATGGAGTCTCTTTTTTCACCCAGACTGGAGTGCACAGCAATGCAATCATGACTCACTGCTGCCCCAACCTCCCTGGGCTCAAGTGATCCTTCTGACTCACATGGACCTCCCCTGTGGCTGGGAATGTAGGTACACACCACCAAGGCCAACAAATTTTTGTACTATTTGTAGAGATGGAATTTTTCTATGTTGCTCAGGCTGTTCCCAAATTCCCAGGCTCAAGACATCCTCTCATCTTTGCCTCCCAAAGTCCTGAGATTATAAGCATGAGCCACCATGCCCAGCAGCATTGCATTCATGTTTAGGCTAAATAATATTCTGTTGTGTATCTATACCACATTTTCTTCATCTGTTTATCTGTTAGAAGATATCTGGGTTTGTTTTTACATTTTGTACTGTAAATGATGCTGCTATAAATATAGGTGTGAAAGTATCGGTGCATAAGTGAATGTAATGTAAAAACCCGAACACACCTGTGCATGCGTTCTTAAATTGAATAACAGAAGCCAGGCATGGTGGCTCACACCTGTAATCCCGAAAGTTTGGGAGGCTGAGATGGGCACATCACTTAAGCTCAGGAGTTCAAGACCAGCCTGGGCAACATGGCAAAACCTTGTCTCTACTAAAAATTGAAAAATTAGCTGGACAAGGTGGTACATCCTTGTAGTCCCAGCTATTCGGGAAACTGAGGGACGAGAATCACTTAAGCCCCAGAGGCAGAGGTTGCAGATTAAGTCCTTGCATTTATTTATTTTGTATACACCTGAAGTTGAAACATATGGAAGTGTTCCACCTGTTGCTGAAACATACAGTAATTCTATGTAGAACTTTCTGATATACTGCCAAATTATTGATCACAGTTGATAAACCATTGTTCACACTTGATAAACCATTCACCAGCCATTCACCAGGGTTCCACTTCACCCACATCCTAACCAGTACCTGTCTTTTTCATTTTTGTTGTTTTGGTTTTTATATAGCCACCCTAATAGATGTAACGTGGTACCTTATTGTGGTTTTGATGTGCATGTCCCTCGTGACTGATGATGCTGAGCATTTTTCTGTAGGCTTATTGACCCAATATAGACTCAAGTCCTCTTCCTTTTTATAAATACTGTTGTTGTTTTGTTTTTGAGTCTGAGAAGTTCTTTATATATTCTGCTTATTATATTACACCTTATGTACCTAGTCAGATACATGATTTGCAAATCTTTTCTCCCATTTGCTGGTTGTCTTTTCACTCTGTTGTTCAGGCTTTTTGTCCCAAATTTTAGTAGAAGTGAGTTTTGTTTTGTTTTTTTTTTGGTATCAAAAAACATGAACAACAATGTGTTTTTCATATGAAAAAAAGATTCACATTTTAGTCAAGTCCAATTTATCTGTTTTTCATTTTGTAGCCTGTGCTTTTGGCATAACAGTCAAGAAACAATCAGCAAATTTAATGTTATAAGATTTTTGTATATGCTTTTTCCTAAGAGTTTTTAAAGTTTAACTTTTTAAAACTTTTACAGTAGATTTGGGGGTACATGTGAAGGTTTGTTACATAGTAAACATATGTCACAGGGGTTCACTGTACATATGATTTCATCAACCAGGTTTTAAGAACAGTACCTGATAGCTATCTTTTCTGCTTCTGTCCCTCCTCCCACCCTCTAATTTCAAATGGACCCCAATGTCTGTTGTTTTCCTCTTTGAGTTCCTAAATTCTTATTTAGTTCCTAAGTGAACATGCGGTATTTGGTTTTCTGTTCCTGTGTTAGTTTGCTAAGGATAATACTCCCCAGCTACATACATGTTGCCACAAAAGACATAATCTGTTTATTTTATGGCTGCATAGTATTCCATAATGTGTATGTGGCACCTTGTCTTAATCTAATCTGTTACTGATAGTATTTAGATTGATTCCATGTCTTTGCTATTGTGAATAGGGCTGCAATGAACATTTGCATGTATGTGTTTTTATGTTAGAATAATGTCTATTTCTCTGGGATTACACGCAGTAGTGGAATTGCAAGCAGAACTATTGAATGGTAGTTCTGCTGTTAGCTCTTTGAGGAATTGCCAAACTGCTTTCCATAATGGTTGAACTAATTTACACTTGCACCAACAGTGTATAAGTTCCCTTTTCTCTACAATCTCGCCCACATTTATTGTTTGACTCTTTAACTATAGCCATTCTGACTAGTGTGAGATGACATCTCATTGTGGTTTCATTCTGTCTTCTTTTTTTTCTCTCTTTTTTGACATGGCGTCTCACTCTGTGACCAGGCTGGAGTGCAGTGGCATGATCTCAGCTCACTGCCATCTCCATTTCCTAGGTTCAAGTGATTCTTTTGCCTCAGCCTTCTGAACAGCTGTGACAACAGGTGCATGCCACCACACCCAACTAATTTGTGTATTTTTAGTAGAAACAGGGATTCACCATGTTGGCCAAGATGGTCTCGATCTCTTGATGTCATCATCTGCCTGCCTCAGTCTTCCAAAATGCTGGGATTACAGGCTTGAGCCACCGAACCTGGCCGTCTCATTGTGATTTAAATTTTCATTTCTCTAATGATCAGTGATGCTGAGATTTTTTTCACACAATTGTTGGCAATATGTATGTCTTCTTTTGACAAGTGTCTATTCATGTCGTTTGCGCATTTTTAATGAGGTTTCTTTTATTGTAAATTTAAGTTCCTTACAGATGCTGGGATAGTAGTTCTTTTTCAGATGCATAATTTGCAAATGTTTTCTTCCACTCACTAGATTCTCTGTTTACTCCACTGATAGTTTTATTTTCTGCTATGCAATAGCTCTTTAGTTTAATTAGATCTTACTTGTCAATGTTTGCTTTTCTTACTATTGCTTTTGATGTTTTTGTCATGAAATCTTTGCATGTTCCTATGTCCAGGATTGTATTGTCTGGATTGTCCTCTAGGGTTTTATACATTTTGGTTTTATATTTAAGTCTTCAATCAATATTGAATTTATTTATTTATTTATTTATTTATTTATTTATTTATTTATTGTATATGGTGTAAAGATGCGGTCTGGTTTCTGTTTTCCACATTTGGCTAAGCAGTTATCCAAGCACAATTTATTGAATAAGAAATCTTTTCCTTATTGCTTGTTTTTGTCAGCTTTGTCAATTATCATATGGTCACAGATGTGCAGCCTTATTTCTGGGTTCTCTATTCTGCTCCGTTTCTCCATGTGCCTGTATTTGTGTCAGTATCATGCTGTTTTGGTTACTGTGGCCTTGTAGAATAGTTTGAAGTCAGGTAATGTGATACCTCCAGCTTTGCTCTTTTTGCTTAAAATTGCCTCATATATTTGTGCTTTTTTTTTTTTTTTTTTCCCACAGAGTCTTACTCTGTCACCAAGGCTGGAATGGAGTTTCAGGATCTCAGTTCACTGCAAGCTCCACCTCCTGGGTTCACACCATTCTCCTGCCTCAGCCTCCCAAGTCACTGGAACTACAGGTGCCTGCCACTATACCTGGTAACATTTTGTATTTTTAGTAGAGACGGTGTTTCACCATGTTAGCCAGGATGGTCTTAATCTGACCTCATGATCCACCTGCCTTGGCCTCCCAAAGTGTTGGGATTACAGGCATGAGCCACCACTCCCAGCATTTTGGTTTTATATGAACTTTAAAATAGTTTTATCTAGCTCTGTAAATAATTTCATTGGTAATTGAAAGGAATAGCATCAAATCTGTAAATTACTTTGTCCAGTATAGCCATTTTAGATATATTGGATCTTCCTATCCATGAGCATGGGATGTCTTTCCATTTGTTTGTGTCTTCTCTGATTTCTCTAAGCAATGTTTTGCAATTCTCATTGTAGAGCTCTTTCACCTCCCTGGTTAGTTGTATTACTTGATATTTTATGATTTTTGTGGCAATTGTGAATGAGATGGCCTTTCTGATTTGGTTGTCAGTGTTGCTATCTTTGGTGGAGAGAAATGCTAGAGATTTTTGCACATTGATTTTGTATCTTGAAACTTTGCTGAAGTTGTTCATTGACTAAAGAAGTTTTAGAGTTGTAACTACAGGGTTTTCTAGATATAGAATCCTGTTATCTGCCAACAGAGATAGTTTGACTTTCTCTTTTCCTATTTGGATGCTCTTTATTTTTTTTCTGTTGCCTGATTGCTCTGGTCAGGACATCCAATACCATGTTGAATAGAAATGGTGAGAGAGGGCATTCTTGCCTTGTACTGGTTTTCAAAGGGAATGTTCCCAGCTTTTGATCATTCAGCAGAATGTTGGCTGTGGGTTTGATATAGATGGCTCCTATTATTTTCTGCATCTATTGAGATAATCATGTTTTCTTTTTAATTCTGTCTATGTGATGAATTACATTGACTGATTTGCATATGCTGAGCCAAACTTGCATCTTAAGGAGGCAGCTTACTTGACCATGATAACTATCTTTTTGATGTGCTGCTGGATTCAGTTTACAAATATTTTGTTCAGAACTTTTGTGTTGATGTTCATCAAGAACATTGGCCTAAATTTTTTTACACTTGTTGTGTCTCTGCCAGGTTTTCATGTCAAGATAATGTTGCCCTCATAGAATGAGTTGGGGGGAAATTCTCCTCACTTTTTGAGGATAGTTTCTGTAGGAATTGTACCAGCTGTTCTTTGTACATTTGGTAGAATTTGGCTGTAAATTCATAAGGTCGAGGTCTCTTTTTGATTTACAAGCTATGTATTACTGATTCAATTTCAGAACAAGTTATTGGTCTATTTAGAAAATCAATGTCTTCCTAGCTTAGTCTAGGGAGGGTGTGTGTGTCTAGGAATGCATCTATCTCTTCTAAGTTTTGTACATTGTGTGTATAAAGTTGTTCATAGTAGTACTGACCCCACATAAATAAAAACAGCCATCAGAAATCACTAAAGTTTTAACAGTCATTTTTATGTATTGAATCGATTTTTATTTAATTTTTTACATGAAATATGATGAAGATTTAAACTTACTGGTTTAAATTTGGACATGTTTTACCAGCACCACTTGTTGAACAAACTGTCATTTCCTTTACATAATGGTTTAGGCACCCTTGTCAAAAGACAATCAACAATTTATGCAAGGTATTTTTCTTTTTGGAGTTTTCTGTTTTATTAATTTTCTCTCTATCATTGCTTTTATGCCAGTATCAAACTTAATTATAGCAGCTTTTTATGTTCGGGTTTAAAATGTGAGCTACCTAGCTTTGTTCTTTTCTTCAAGATTATTTTGGATATTCAGAGCACCTTCAAATTTCATATGAATTTTAGAATGGGCTGTTTGGTTTTGGCAGAAGAAAAGTTGGGAAAAATAAAAAATTGGGATTACAGTACCTCTGTAACACTACTTTGGCTAATATTGTCATTTTAACTTTATTAAGGCTTCCAGTCCATGAACATGGTATTCTTTGCCACTTATTTAAGTATTTTTTAGTTTATTTCATAAATATTCTTATCTTGCAGTTTTCATTGTACAAGTTTTGTACTTCCTTATTAAATGTATTGCTAAGCATTATATCATTTCAATGTTGTTGCAAATAATTGTTTTCTCAATTTACTCTCAAATTTATTGTTGGTATATGGAAATGCAGTTTATGTTTCTCTGTTGCAAAAATGATGATTTTATCTCTCAAATCTAGATTAGCAATTCATTCAGAATAAATATGCTATTTACATTGGTAGTCATTTAAGTATTTCCAATAAGCCAACTAATTTCACTGTGTTCTAAATATGTTCAATTGTGTTTTATTTTCATTTCCTCTCACCTGTCATTCACCCAGCCAGAATTACATCAGTTCACACATAGATCTTTTATTTCTGGTACTTGGTGCAGTGGTTTATGCCAGTAATCCCAGCATTTTGGGAGGCCAATGTGGGTGGATCACCTGATATCAGGAGTTTGAGACCAGGCTCGCCAATATGGTAAAACTCTATCTTTACTAAAAATTAGCTGGGCAGGGTGGCAGGAGCCTGTAGTCCCAGCTATGATGCAGGAGAATCAATTGAACCTGGGAGGCAGAAGTTGCAGTGAGCTGAGATCACGCCATTGTACTCCAGCCTACAAGACAGAGAAATTCCATCTCAAAAAAAAAAAAAGGAAAAAAAAAAATCCAACAACTTGCATTTCTCTAATGTCCCTATAGTCCTTGGTAATTGTATTTATTCCTGTCTCTTACAGTCTTTAACAATCTCACAACACAAAGCCACCAAAGTTAGTCTTCAAGTCGAAAATCCTCATTGGATCTTTTACATCAGAAGATTGCTTAGTGTAATATTTAATGGAAAGAATGCACGCTGCTGAGAAATAAGTCTCCAAAAGTCTTTTAGCATTTGTTGTTTTGTTATTTTTTATGTCACATATCTCTCCTTTTCCAGGTTATTTTTCAAATATTTTTGTACAGAAATAGCCTGGGAAAAGGCTAGTAATTTTTCTTTTCAGTTGAATGGCAGATAAATTACTCAACCAATATAAAAAAGACAGATTTTCTCTGTGAGGCAAATGTTGGACAGGTTTGCATATAACCTACTTTTAAAAGATTGAGGTTTCTTAACTTTAGTTTGCTCAGCTCTGATACAAATCTTCCACATATGCAATGTGCATCTGAGGCTTTTGAAATCCCTCCAAAAATTGTAGTATGAACAAGGAGAACTAATACAAATATGAAGATTTTGCCTCCAGTTCTGCAGTCAATCATAAGTATTTTTGTCATTGAAACCATTTGTTTCTCAACTACCTATGACCTGGAAGTCCCCTCCTCGCTTTGAGAATTCCCGCTTTTGCTTCAAGTTGTTCTGCCTTTGCAGACCGAACCAATGTTCATCTTGCACACGTTGATTGATGTCTATTGTGTTCCTAGAATGTATAAAACCAAACTGTTCTGATGACATTCAGCACATGTCCTCAGAACCTCCTGAATCTGTGTCATGGGCATGTGTCCTCAAACTTGGTCAAATATACTTTATAAATTCACTGAGACCTGTTTCAAGTTATTAGGGTTCACAATGGAGAGTGCATTATAGTTCCACCCTGTGACTCCTCGTTAACAAGAACTGTCCTGAATCTCTCCAGATGCAGTGAAACCAGGTATATGGAAATTGTATGAAACTAAATGGCACTTCCTAGAAGTATACGAATGAGTGTTGAGGAAAAACCACAAACCACCCACCTTTCAAAGAAGCAATAACACTGAATCCTGTGACATTTTCAGAGTCAACTTGTTTCCTGTGTCATCTCCACCAAATTTGGAAACATTCCAGGGGGAGCTATTGTCCCTCCAGCCTTTGGCCCTCCCCTTTCAGTCCCCTGTGCCCTCCCCTCAACCCTTGCAGTGATCACATTTTCTGATTCTGCAAAAGCAGATGGGAGCCCTGACCTCTGCTCACTGCAACCTCCACCTCCCGGGTTCCAGCTATTCTCCTGCCTCAGGCCCGCGAGTAGCTGGAATTACATGCAGGTGCCACCACATCCAGCAACTGTATTTTTAGTAGAGATGGGGTTTCACTATTTTGGCCAGTCTGGTCTCAAGTGAATGGACCTACTCGGCCTTGCAAAGTGCTGGGATTACAGGCATGAGCCACTGCACCCGTCCAGGGAATAATGGCTTTTTAATGATTTTTTTGAGTCACGAAATCCTTTGAGAATATTATAAAAATTAGGAGCTCTCTCTCCAGGAAAATGCACAGACACATACAGAATTTTCCCAGAGCCTCTGAAGCCCTGCCATGCAACCATATAAGAAGGGAGACATTGCACCTTAAAAACCATAACTAAAGACCTGCTGATTTTATGGATGAGTGGAAACAAAATGACATTTTAACGTGCATGTTAAAAAGCTTTCAAGAAATTGGAATCAAACCTCTTAATTAATCTAAACTGGCCATATTGAAATAAAAACCCAATCAAAATATTTCAGGCTTTATGAAAAGGCTGAGAGAGGATTCTGTGGATTTTGTGAAACAATCTTCTCTATGTCTTGATTTAAATAAAGTACAGGTAATCTTAATAGGCAAGTTTATTACTCAAACTTTAAATCAGAAGATAACTACAAAAGCAGACTATGGTACAAGATACTAATGTAGAAAAATTGTGGGTGGCATTCTTGGTCTTTTATAGCAGGGCCCACAAGGAGGCACAGGAAAGGAGGAAAAAGCAAGAGATAGAGAAAGGCATTAGTGACTGAATTTCAGATCTACAAAATCCAGGAATTTTGGGCTGTACCTTCTAACTGCTGAAAGTTTGGCAAGCCAGGACTCTTCAGGAAGAACTGCAGAAAAAACAAAACAATGCCACCTCAACCCTGTGCCCAGCCAGTGGTGCGACCACTGGAAGGTGCAGTGCCTGCAGAGACATAGTTTTTATTCCAGGGCCAGATTTTAGATGATCGAGTAAGACTTATGCATCCCATGGCTCAATTCAGGCTTGAATTGTAGTCTCACCAATGCACCACATGTAGCAAATTCTCACTGTGTGACATCACAAAGAGTTATTTATCTCGGGTCCAAAAACTTGAGGAAGGTGCAAAGAAAGTGAAATTAGAACTGAAGTTTAAGGAGGAAATTAAGATAGGTCTCCACAGTGGAAACCCAAATTGGTTGTCCAGTGTGACTCTGGTGTTTGGTGTCCTCATGTACTGTGAAATGGAAGAATGTGATGACTGATCTTGGAAAAAGCCTTACTCAGCTTGGCTTTGGATTTTGTTGGGACCAAATAAGTGCTGATGTGAAACCTTGGCCTGCGACTTCTACTTATGACTAATCAGAGGCTGACATGATGATTTATACCGGTTCAGGTTATATTCCAAAGCGTGTCCAGAAAAGTGCCCACTAAAACTTATTGTCACACACCGAGTACTTTCCTCACCCCACAAAAGCCATTAATTTTGGAAGTTCATTGCTTATAAAAAGACGAGGGTATTTCCTTGTTGTTCTTGTTTTTTAATCCGTATCTTTGTGAGTATATCCTTGTGAACAAAGAACAAAGATCTGTCTATGTCGGACTGTGTTTCTTCATGTGAGTGCACTGAAGGTTTGCACATGTTAACTAATATGTGTCTGTAGCCTATTTTCTGGTAAGCTGGATCTTTCTTCCTACAAGTTACACCAAGGGCCCCCCAACTACCTAACTTTTCTCTGCTGTTAGGGAAACACAAACCCTACTACCTAACTAACTGCTGTTAGACAGAATTGATCTTTCTAGTTACTTCCTGCTAGGGAGCGGGGTTGTGCAATTAAACACAACAGCTGCAGCTCTGCCTGAGGTCAGGATAAGATTTCACAGAAACACAGTGTTTTCATAAGTGGTTTCATTTGCAGTACCATTTGGAGTTTGCTTTCCTCTATGTGAGAAGAAAAATTTGGGTTATCAAAATATATGTTTTAAAATGAGATGAGCTGAGGAAATAGAGAGCTTAAAAATTCTGAGGCTGCTGACATGCCCTGATAACTGAGGACTGTAGTTATGCCAGAGAAGTTCCAGATGCATAGGGCTTGGTTTTGCTTAGCTTCCTTAGTCTTATCCTCACAAAGCTAAACACGCTTTAACTATGAGTCCACAGTATACTTTCATTGCCTAGCACAGTCGTAGAATAATTGCCCAGAAGAAAGTATTGTTACATACTTTACTATGTTAATCTTTTTTATGTTTTCTACTTAGCTGTAGCTGGAGATTTCCGACTGGTTCACAGAAATTAACAGGGATAGTCTAAAATACAGACAAATTTTAAAGACAACTAATGAGACTAGAAGATAATGGCCAATGTAAGATTTGAAACAAATTTTTCTATTTTCCTTGTTCATTTCTGTAAAAAAAAAAATATATAAAAAAAAAAATAAGGCCTGAGCTGACAGCACAATAGTCTACAATTTAATAGTTAAAATAATTATTGGCACAAACTCTGGGCCAAATAATTGTTCTTAAATAGGCTTTCTTCATTGGCTTTGATAAAACTCTTCTTCATGAGGAACCTCTGATAAGACCTCTTAAATCTAAGCACACCCATGGGTTTTACTTCAAAACACCTATGTGTTGCAGGAAGTTAGGTACTCCAAACAGAGGGTCCTACTGAAGCTGTGGCAGAAGAACATAAATTGTGAAGATTTCATGGATATTTATTACTTCCCCAAATTAATAATCTTATAATTTTCTATGCCTGACTTTACTTTAATCTCTTAATCCTGTCATCTTCATAAGCTGAGGATGTCTGTCACCTCAGGTCTCTGTGATGATTGTGTTAACTGGTCAAATTGTTTGTAAAGCATGTGTGTTTGAAAAAGGAACAGGATAACAGTGATGTTCAGGGAACATTGGAGGTAGCCATTAGGTCTGACTGATTGGGAGCCAGGGGGCAGAGCCATATTTCTCTTATTGCTGAAAACAGGTAAGAGGAATATCACTGAATTCATTCCCCAGTAAGGAATATTAATAATTAGCAGCCCTGGGAATAGAATGCATTCCCAGGGGGAAGCCTCTAAAATGGCCACTCTAGGGGTGTCTGCCTTATTCAGTTGCAGGTAAGGGATGAAATACACCCTGGCCTTCTGTATCACCCCCAGGATTATTAGGATTAGGGAATTCCAGCCTGGGTAATTCTAGCAAGACCAGTTCTTTGTTCTGGAACCCTGCTAAGATGTTTATCAATGACACTGCATGCACAGCAGCACATGGAACATCATTAGTAATTCTAGGTTTGCGCTGACATTGTGATTTTCCCTGACTTTCTGCCTTGTGATCTTTTATTGCCCTACAAAGCATGTGATCACTGTATCCCACACCCTATTCATACACTCCCTCCCATTTGAAAATTGCTAATCAAACTTGTGGTTTTGTTGCTTAGGGGGCATCATGGAATCTGCTGACATGTGATGTCTTCCCCAGACAGACAGCTTTGAAATTTCTCTTTTTTTGTAACCTATCCTTTTATTTCTCAGACTGGCTGACATTTAGGGAAAATAGAAAAGACCTGAAGTTGAAATATCAGAGGCTGGTTCCCCCAATACCTGTGAGGTGGTTAAACTTTTTCTTCTTGAAGTCCAAGCAAATGGAATTTCTGGGCATGTTAAAAAATGACCTTCTTTGATATTTGGGTTTTCATAAAGACTGTTGCAGGGTCTAAGAAGGCCTTTGTTTTGTAGCTTATTTATAATGACTTCTAGCCCTTTTCTACTTTTGGTTTGGGAAATAACGCTTCTGGCCAGAAAAAATAGTGCAGTCCTTAAGGTAAATACAGATGCATACAGTGGTTGTAGCCCAGTAACACTTCTCACAACATCCCTTGCTACTTAGATAATATTAGTTTCCAGTTAGTGGAGACAAAGAGTTTGTCCTGCAGCTATTCATATGGAGGCTTCTCTATAGGACAAAATATCTCTACCTAGTAAAAAAGTGGGACTTTCAGGAATTATTAAATTGGTGTGATTAAATAGAAGGTTGTTTCAACTCTAACGAATGGGCTGAGAAAATATTTTATAAAGGACTTCTGTTGACACATCCATCATTGTCACATTAGGGGAGGACAGAAAGCATAGATTGAAAAGCAGAGCAAAGACACTTGCTCCAATTTCCAGAGGGAAGTCTACTTTCCTCCCTTCCACCTTCAGAATCACGCAAGGATTTTGAAGAGTTTGGAACCCAAAGAGTATGGCAGCTGTTGGAGCTGGGTAATTGATCTCCAGGAACTATCAGTCTTGCTGGACCATTTGTGAGACTGGTCCTGGACTTAGTGGTGTATGCTTCATTAATCCACACACCCTTCAGTGGTCACCACCACTGGCTGGATAGGGTTGAGGTGGCTTTCTATTGTTTGCTCAGCTTTTCTTGGGAAAGCGTCCTGTCTTGCCACACTGTTAGTTGTTAGCAAGTGCCACTCAGGGACTTGGAATTTTACAAAACTGTATTGCATTAGCTATAGTCTCTGTTCTTCTCTTGCCTTTACTCTTCTTCTTTTATGCCTCCTCATGTTTCCTATTGTAAAATCTGAAGTACCCACATTCAGGAGGTTCTTTACAGTGTTACTGAGATGAGAAAGCTATCTTGTGTTATGGAGGTAGCAAGGAAAGTGTCCCTGGAAAACCACCGCTCTGCAGGTTCATTTCTCATTTACACGTTAACACATAAGCAGCCTTAAAAAATCAGTCTGCAGACACCAATAAGATAACTAACACAGAGGGTTGTATCTCAAGATCCATATTGTCCCAGACAAAAGAACCTTCAGTCCATTCAGATAAAAATTTTGTGCAAAACTCTGGCTCACTGTGGTAAGAGAACCAGCCATGGCACAAAAATACCTTTGTCTTTTGTGTAATCAACTGGCGCCCATGAAGTAGTTTCTTGTCCAGTTTTTGGCATAAGCACAGTGGGTCCCGGTGGATTCTGGTTGGCACATTGGTTTCTTCTTGGACTGTGATCCCAGCCTTTATAAATTACTGTTTTAGTTCCTGATTAAGCCTGGGTGAAATTCTTGAGCCAAGCATTTACATCAGCTCCTGATAGGCCATGGGATGAGCTGAGCAGCAGCTGTAAATGATGACTACACCTCCTGCTTATTTCTAGACAAGTTTCTTGGGTTAAGCTTTCTAATTATTCTCAGGCCAGTACCCTGAGCCCAGCTGAATCACATGGTCTTCAAAGCAGCCCACTGACTAAAAACAGTTCTTTCTCTTGCTAATTTGTAATAACCCTGAATCCCAGCATCATAGTTGGAAACACCATTTGAGTCTTTCTTTTGATTGGCAGACAGCTTTCTTCTTGTGCTTTTTTTTCCCTTAATCTCAACTTTGTTTCTCAGCTTCTTATTTTTTTTTAATTAAGTCAAAGATCTTTGGGTATAATTACAGACAAAGGGACACTGTTACATCTTGGTGCATTGGTGAGACTACACAAATGTTGCTGCATGGGCTGGGAAGGAAATAATTCATCAGAATAGTAAAAATAGCATTTAAACTTCCAAATTAATTTCAAAAATATCTTGTTTGTTTCAAGATTTTTTTCATGAAGGGCCTGCAATCACATGAGATTTAGAGGAGATCCTTGGTACACTAAAAGTTTCAGCTTGAGGCTACATCTCAGTGTTACCTGATAACCATTAGACTAACTCTGGTCTGTGACAACTCATCAGGCCATTAACACAAGGAATTCCCATTTTTATCTATTGAATTTACAATTTTTCTTTTCACAGCTATAATGAATTTCATATTTTTTTCTATGCAGTGTTGTGGGTGTTTATACAGCCTAGGTATACAGGTTTGCTTAACACACTCACGCCTTGTCTTAGTAATTAGTAGTGTAATTTTAAAAAGTTTGTTTTTGTGATTTCTGTGAAACAAAGGGAATTCAAGATTTCACTATAAATTGTTACCTATAAGGGCCTTTTTGTCCCCTAATAATAGATAATCATGGCACTGTATGGGAGGGATTTGCCTGCAGTAAATACTCTTTCCTTTATTTGGATTTTTTAAAAAGATATTATTTTCCTTCACATTAAAGTTACATCATGAGACAAGTTAATTTTTGCCTGTTGGGAGGCGTTTAGTGGAAGCAACAAATCTAACCCAAAATCTCTCTTTCTAACTTTTGAATAAAAATAATTTTGTGTAAGAATTTTTAACCTGGCATTTCTAACCTTACATGACTCCGTAGTGAAATGAGATTTATTTTCTACCTGGATCCTTGTCAATCCATTGTCCAAAACTTACAGTTTTGAAATTCATTTCCCATTTACATCCTGCAATCACTGATTACCTCCATGTTCTATCTTTAAACAGGCAGCCTCCACTATTAATTTTTGGGAGAAAAACAATGTCAAAGAGCATATTTTAGCCTCTTCGTTTGACACATCTAGTGAAGGGCCATTCAGCTATCCAGTTTCTACAGTTTTGAGCCACGTGTTCTGCATTGCAATAATATTGGATTTAAAATGTTTGAAAGTCAATCTGTCTCATTCTCTGAGATTCTGATGTTTCACTGGGAACATAGTTAGGAAGGCCAAGTTTAGTATGAAGATGCTTCCACTATTGAAATGTCTAGCACAAATTTTACTACTACATAACATTTGCAAGGCCTCTGGGGTAACTTTGAAACCTTTGGGGTTCAGCGGGCCTAAGACAAAAGCAGGGCAGAAAGCTACAGCCTTTCACATGTGAGTGTGGCTAGTGCTTCTGACTAGCTCCTCCAGATTTATGTGTAAAGGCTATGCTTTCATTTCTAAGCAGCACCTAATACAATTTTGGGGGCACAGAGTAGACAATGGAAAAAGATGAAAAAGCATACCCTAACACTTTCTATTTATCCTGGGTAACACCAAAAGGAGGAAGTCATCTGAATGACACCTTGTTTAGCCTCAGTTTCTAGATGGCAACAAAGCATCTGTAGGCTGCACTCCCCTTGAGTGCACTTGGAAGCACAGGGACTCCATTGACCCTGAGTTTCTAAATTTATAAACAATAATAATAACACTCAACTGGCAACAAGATGGCCATATGGCCATGTTCCTGATAGGAAGACAGGCCTTCTCAAAGAAGCGTAATTTCAATAATATCCAACAACTAGGTCTTTTTGGTCTTCAAAAAAACCCCTAGATTTTGTAAACATTGTAAAATTACCCGTACACCTTTGGGAACCATACAAGGTAAGTCTATAGTATATAATTTTCCAAAGTCAAAGAGAGAAATCTCCAGAGAATGGTCAAACACAATTTCTAAGTGCCCTATCTGACTCCTTTAACTGAGGCTCAGAATAGTTGTATAAAAACACCTCTTGTTGTGCAATCTCAGGAAACCTCCAACTTTACTGTTGCCCCTAGAACAAATGCACAGTGAATATGGTTCTACTAAGGTTTAAATTAATGGGGGCAGCACACCAGCATGGCACATGTATACATATGTAACTAACCTACACATTGTGCACATGCACCCTAAGACTTAAAGTATAATAATCATAAAATAAAACGAAAAAAATAAATTTCCTTCTCATTGCAGTAAACTTATACACATAAAGCTGGACTTAAGACAGTTCACTGATGAACCTGATAGATGAACACATGCTTTCCAATATTTCAACCAACGGTTTCATCTTATATGCAGAAATGTAGTGCAACTTTTAAGCCACAATTTAACTACTGCTGAAAAACAGACAGCACTACAGACAGCAAAAGAATTTGAAGATGAATAACTGACACCCTATAGTCAGTCAAAAAATAAACAGAAGTGAAGGATGAAAATGGATTTAAAAAAGACAGAATTGTTATTTCCAATAGAAAGAAAAACAGTGCTGTTTGAAATCCCCAAATGAAGCCTTAGTAAACCTGCAGAAGAATAGTAAAGAAAACGCTTTCTACTCTGCATATTAGCAGGCTTCAAAAGAACCAAAACAAAACTTCTTAATTACTCTGAACTGTCCTTGTTGAATTCACAAACTAGAAAAAAATCTCACATGTTCTTTGGAATGGTTGAGAGAGGCTTTTGCAAAATATACATCTCAGTCTCTTAATTCAATCAAGGGATACACAATTTTAAAATACTAATATATTTTCAGCCATCCTCTAATATGAGAACAAAACTACAGAAGCAGGCTGTGGGATCAGATAACACTTTGGAAGACTTTCTGTGGTGGCTTTTTTGATCTTTTAAAAGAAGAACTGGAAAGAGAAGTCCTAGAAAGTAGAAGAGAGTCACAAGAGAATGAAAAAGGCATTACTGGCCACTTCACAAAACTACAAGATCCAGAATCTCCAAGATGCACCTGCTGATTTCTAGTAGTGTGACAAGCTAGGGCATTTTCAAATGAATTGCCCAGGCAGGAAAAGAATATATCTCAACTTTGTCCAGCTTGTAGGGGAGACCAGTGAAAGTAGAAGTGTTCCCAGAGACATAGGTCACCAGGTCCAGTGTGTATTTCCCAGATTGTTCAGCAGGAATAATGGTTCTCCGGCTCTACCAGCCATTGTGATCTACAGGATTCAAGTAATACAGGAGGTAAAATGGAAATTAAACAACAACAACAACAACCTTCAGTGCATTGAGATAAAATCTTGTACAAGCCTCCCACTCATTCAGGTGGGGAACCAATGCCTGGCATAGGCGTGCTGTTTCTGTATACTCGGAAGGCTTTCAGAAAATGAAGATTTTTTTTTCTTTCTTTTTTTTTTTTTTTTTTTTTTTTTTTTTGTGGGCATAAACCCAGTGGGATCTATCGGGTACCGGCTGAAATATTTCTTTTTGTTTTTGTCTGGTTGTCCAACCCATATGAATCATCTCTTCAGTCCCTGATTGGTCCTGAGCCAGCATCCCGGGATAAGTTTTACTTTAGGTCCTGTGTCAAGCTAAGCAGTGTTTGCAAATTATCACTTCAGACAGCTCCCAGGAAAAGTGCCTGAGTTAACTCTCTAATAGATCCTGGGCCTGGGCAAAGCTAAGTCACAGATTCTCCAAGACAGCTTGCAAACTAAGTATATGTCTTTATTTTTTAGGCCATATAAGCCTTAACCCCCAGTGGACATGTTATTCAAGCTTCTATCTGTGTTGGCAGAGAGCTTCATTTGTCACTTATTTAAACCTTTGCTCCAAACAGTTTCCTGTGTCTACACTCCTTAATCTTCTTAAATGTAAAAGAAAAGACTCTTAGTGTTATCTCAAATGAAAGAAAGGCTGTTACATCTTGGTGCATTGTTAAAAGAACAATATTATCTGGACCTATGACATATTTTTGCAGCTTTCTTTTGATGTCAGGGTCTGCTTGGGTAATCAACTTTTCTTGTAAGATTAACTTTATCTTAACTCAATAGGGAGATAGGAACATGGGTTTCACTAAAGCCTCTCTCAGGATTTTAAAAAAGGCTCGATAATTTTTATGTGGTTTTAACCTATTATGAGAGAGTAATTATGAAGTTTTGTCCTCTTCACTTATAAGCCTTCCAGTAGGCTCACTAATTTTTTTCACTCCACTATAGGATCAATAAGATTCCAATTCAGTTTTTGGAACTCCATCCTTTCCTAGTTTGAATAAGAATTCTGTTATCAGTTCAACTTTTTTTTCCTTTCACCCTCCCTTTTTCATGATTTATGAAAACATGTGGTTCATCCATGAATAACTCTGCTCTCTGTAAAGCTGCCTGCTTGAGGGCAACAGTTAGGGTTTGATTTAGGAGTAGTGTATCATCTATTCAGGTATGATTAAGCATTTGAGTTAGATTTTGAAATATCTCTCTATATCCACCAGGTTCATCACAGGACATTTGCTTATGTTTTTCATTCTTTTGTCTAAGTCCCTGCAATGAGAAGAAAACTTCTACTATATCAGTGTCACATCTAGGGAGTATTTTCTGCAGGGGCAACAGTGAGGTTGGGGTTTCTTTAGTGGCACAACAAGACAAGCTGATGAAATGGCTATTGGAGGTTCTAAATGAGGGTGGCAAGTATGGCATTTAGAAGATATATTTGAGTGTTCCTCAGGGGCTTGTCTCTGACTTTAATGAATTATCTCCTTGAATCTTGCCTGTTATGACTCCCAAGAGGGCAGAGTCTGCTTTACAATGCTTAGAAAGATCTGGGTTGTCTCCCAAATCAAAGTAAGTTTGTACAAAAAAAAATAAATCAAACTGTTTTCTTTGCCATCTGAAGAAAAGATGTACCTGTTGAATAGTACTAAAATGAACACTTCCCTCAGAAAGCTAGGTATGTCTGTCCTGGAGCTGGTGGGGCTGTCATGTCCTTGAGCAATGAATATATAAATAAGCCACTTTCTTTTTTCAGAGTGTCACAGTCAATGAAATTTCTGTGTTTCAGAATGTAATCTAGAGAGGTGCACATGGCAGAGACTTTGTGAAGTTTCTAAAGAACTATAGAAAAAAGTCTTCCTATTCTTTTTTTCCCCCTTTTGAAGTGCCCCTGACTGAATAAAAAGATAGGATATTCCTTGTTTTTGCATTCCTCTTGTCTTTTCTGAGTCTGTTGACTGACATAGTTGCCCCCATGGATGCAAGCTAAAGCTTCACCCACAGTTCCAGAGGAGCTAGGCAACCAGACAAGTAATGTTTACCTACACAAGCTTTAGCTCCCCACTGGTGACTCTGTTGATTTGTTAAGCCTACTCAACCCAGAAGGTGCCCAAAGTAACTTGGGAACCTAAAAAATGATTATATATTCATTGGATTCCAGCAAGACCCTTGTATAGAGAAAGAATTTTAATACTATTTGTGACTTCCCTTGCTATGGCCTAGAAAAAATATTGAAATTGCAGGAAATAAGATCGATTGCCATTGAAACATAAAATTCTTTGTTAGTTTAAATGTCAGTGTTGCTGGAGGAAGTAGGTGTGGCTCAAAACAAGTAAAGATTGTATGCCTGGCTTTCATAAGACACACTTAGCTAAAATATGTCTCTCAAGGGCACCTTCCTTCTGATTATTGAAAGTGGAAATTTTGTGTTTACTGATAGGGCACAGAGTCTTATTACTGTTAGAGAGATATAGGAAAGAGAGGAGTTAAAACACCAAGGGTTTTGTGCAAAATACTGACAAAGCTTTCCCACAGAGAAAAACCATATATCACTAGGATGTATTTTAAGATGTAAAATATTCCATGAAAATGCTGAATCCTAGGTTTATACAGTCAAAAGTTAGAAAAGGAAGGTTAACTTTCTATCACATTTCCCCACAGTATGTGTCTCTGCAGAAAACGGATGTGTGTCCCAAAGAAACTGTTTAGATATATATGGTTGTGCTAAGCTTTTTAAAGAGAAATAACAGGCCAAAAAGAGAAATTTTATTTGAATGTATGACATTCTCTACAGTGTCATGAATATCTATCATCCGTGGACAAAAATACGCTTATCAAATAAAAATTTTTAGACCACAATTTTGAATTCTTTCTCCTTTGAAGAAAAAAAAATCACAAAATAGCAACTCTTTGAATTATATTTCTAACGACTGACTTTTACCAGTAAGCTTATATCTCCAGGTCACAACTTTGCAACAAAGAAGAAACAGGAGGGACATTAGCCACACAATGACAAAAAATAAATAAATAAAATGCCACAGAAAAGACTGGAATTTTTGGTGCCAACACTCTGATGGCTGTCAGAAACTGTAGTTAGTTTGGAGGCATTCACATAACCCCGTGGTATAGTCTTAACCGGAAATCTTCAATTAACTTAGGTATCCTTTCAGTCCTACATGAATCTAGAGAGGTGATCCTAGATCCTCTGTGATCCTCTGTGAAAGAAAACAGTTGAAATAGAGGTAACATTTTCAACAACAGAGGCTGAAAGGAGACTGCTAATGTCTCCCAGCATCTCTTTCTCCTAAGCTTTGTAAGAATGGCAGGCAATCAATCAGATTTTACCTGGCACTGGCCCAGAGCTTTGTTTACTCTTCAGATATTAAAAAAAGAAAGAAAAAACAAATAACAAAAACAAACAAATAAAAACTGAAAACAAGCTGCAGATATGAATGCAAATAGAGGACAAGCTGCAGATATGAATGTAAATCGTTTGGAATTGCACTCCTACACACTTTTTTTTTAATAAATGGATTCTCACTCCGTCCCTTAAGCTGGAGTGCAGTTGCATGATCTTGGCTTGCGAGCTCCAACTCCGGGGTTTATGCCATTCTCCTGCCTTAACCTACCAAGTAGCTGTCACTACAGGTGCCCACCACCACACCTGGATAATTTTTTATTTTTAGTAGACTTCATGGGGGCTTCACTGTGTTAGCCCGGATGATCTCGATCTGGATGTCCTCATGACCTGCCCTCACTGGCCACCCAAAATGCTGTGATAACAGTCATGAGCCACCGTGCCCAGGCACTACTGAACTTTTTAGTTAAAGCCTTTCCCAGTCCATGAACCAAAAGCAAACCTTGCTGTCCCCCAGTGAACCACAATCTATCAGTCTCTCATTTTTAGATGACACACACGTTTTTAATCTCAAGAAAATTAAAAATTATGAATGCAAAATGTGAGATGATAGTAAATGTTTAATATGTAAACTTCTGGTAGAGAAGAGTCAGTTATCCACTTTGAGAAAGAGTCTGATATTTTTATGGACTCAGAAGAAAGAAAATATACCAACTAGATTTGAAGAAAGCACTACTCATCTTTTCTGAGTCCTTGTGCCTGGAACTATTAATAGCTGATGTAATGACTCAGCTTGGCTTAGCAACTTGGCCTTGAGCCACACAAGAGCTAAAGTGAAAGCATGACCCAGGATCTTGGCCTGGGACCAGAGGCTAAAATGATAATTTACAGAAATTTAGCTCAGAGTCTGAAGAATATTTAGTAATATAAGGTGCCCTTTCTAACACTGGAGTCCAATGTGTACATGTCCTAAAAAAGAGAGAGACTATTTCCTGGAAGCACTCTGGTTACACAAAACGCACAACATTTTAATGCGGGGTCTTGTTTTTTTATCTGAGTAGCTGTGGGCATGTCTTAAGCATACACACAAAAAAAGTTGGGCTTTTTAAAAAAATTGATTTGATTGGGCCACAGGATTGTGCAGGATTCTTAAATTTGTGTCTGCAGCCTGATATTACAGCCTGTTTCTCTGCTTGCAGAAATTTGACCAACAATCCACCACAACTATGTAGCTCTTCCTTGTCAATACTATTGAAGACCTAGATAGTTTCTGAGGGTCAAAGGCACATTGCTAGAAGTCTCCTATGTGCAAGGCTTTTTGCCCTGTGAAACAACCCACATCTTTGTAAATATTGTAAAATTGTTCATGTCTTCTTAGCAGTCATATCAGAAAAGCCCATAAGAAACAACTCCCAAACGTAAGACAAACATTCTCCCTAGAAACAATCAAAACAAAATTTTGTTACCACAGGTTTTCTCATCTTCTTGATGTGAAGAATCTTTAGTCACATCATCATCAGCTTTTCCAGTTTTTACATCCAACCCTCCACGTTCCTTACTACCCTTATAGGAAATGCCCAATGAATGAGGTTCCAGTAAAGTGCAAGTTTCTTTTTCATTACAGTGCCTTAAACAAATAAAGTAAGACCTAGGGAAGTTTTTTGATATATCAATAAATATATAGAGGCTTTCTAATATTTAGCCCTTCTTTTAGACTTAAATGGGAAGACGTTATGTTATTGCTAAGCCAAAATTTACTGCTTCTGAGAAATAGCCCTACATACGACAGAAAGATGATAGGACACAACATATTTCTTCTATAGCTTGTCATAATGAATGAAAAGAAGTCAAAGAGAGAAAGAGTGAAGAAAAGACAAGATTCTAATTTCCAGTGGAAAGAGAGACAGAGACCTTTGAACACCCTAATTTAAGCCATAGTGATCTCATACATAAGAAAAAAAAAAAGAAAAAAGAAAGGAAGTAAAACGAAAGCAGGACATTGGCCCTTTAGATACCCCAGATCTAAACCTTTCCCAAACCAGGCCTGGGACGACGTCTTTGGGTCTTTGCATTTTCTGGCATTTCTTCTTTTCTGGATGCCACTTCATTCTTCAGTGCCTGCAGAAGAGAAAGCTTCTGGTATGCCTGAATCATTTAAAGATTTGCAGGGAAATGTCACCTGTACCAGCACCTGACCTGCTTACCTCATCACAGAAAACATGCAAAGCTGTGTGCAGTGGCTGGACTCAACCAACACTCACTCATGCATCTGCCTCCATTCTGTGTCTGGTGCATACATAGCAAAATGAAACCTAAGCCCATAGTTTGAGCTGAGTGCAGCCTGTAAGATGGGTATGTAAAATTAGATAAGCAGGCTCAAGGGAAACTTTTACAAATGTGCCATCATACACAGAGATTCTTGGCTGGTGAAGCGACATCATAGAGATCTTGTGACAAAGACGACATTCATCACCAGTGGGCAGTGGATTATTCAATTATGCCTATGTAATGGAGCCTCGCTAAAAACCAATAAGACGGTCGGGAACCAAGATGGCCGAATAGGAAGAGCTCCGGTCTACAGTTAACAGCATGAGCTACACAGAAGACGGGTGATTTCTGCATTTCCATCTGAGGTACTGTGTTCATCTCCCTAGGGAGTGCCAGAGAGTGGGTACAGGTCAGTGGTTGCACGCACTGCGCGTGAGGTGAAGAAGGGCGAGGCATTGCCTTACTCGGGAAGCGCAAGGGTTCAGGGAATTCCCATTCCTAGTCAAAGAAAGGGGTGACAGATGGCACCTGGAAAATCGGGTCACTCCCACCTGATTACTGTGCTTTTCCGAAGGGCTTAAAAAATGGCACACCAGGAGATTATATCCCGCAACTGGCTCAGAGGGTCTTATGCCCACAGAGTGTCGCTGATTGCCAGCACAGCAATCTGAGATCCAACTGCAAGGTGGCAGCGAGACTGTGGGAGGGGTGTATGCCACTGCCCAGGTTTGATTAGGTAAACAAAGCAGCCAGGAAGTTTAAACTGGGTGGAGCACACCACAGCTCAAGGATGCCTGCCAGCCTCTGTAAGCTCCACCTCTGGGGGCAGGGCACAGACAAACAAAAAGACAGTAGTAACCTCTACAGACCTAAGTGTCCCTGTCTGACAGTTTTGAAGAGAGCAGTGGTTCTCCCAGCATGTAGCTGGAGATCTGAGAACGGGCAGACTGTCTCCTCAATTGGGTCCCTGACCACGCACCCGTGAGCAGCCTAACTGGGAGGCACCCACAGTAGGGGCAGACTGACACCTCACACAGTCAGGTACTCCAACAGACCTGCAGCTGAGGGTCCTGACTGTTAGAAGGAAAAATAACAAAAAGAAAGGACATCCACACCAAAAACCCATATGTATATCACCATCATCAAAGAACAAAAGTAGATAAAACCACAAAGATGGGGAAAAAACAGAGCAGAAAAGCTGGAAATTCTAAAAAGCAGACTGCCTTTCCTCCTCCAAAGGAACGCAGCTCCTCATCAGCAATGGAACAAAGCTGGACGGAGAATGACTTTGACGAGCTGAGAGAAGAAGGCTTCAGATGATCAAATTACTCCGAGCTACAGGAGGATACTCAAACCAAAGGAAAAGAAGTTGAAAACTTTGAAAAAAATTTAGACGAATGTATAACTAGAATAAGCAATACACAGAAGTGCTTAAAGGAGCTGATGGAGCTGAAAGCCAAGGCTCGAGAACTATGTGAAGAATGCAGAAGCCTCAGGAGCCAATGCGATCAACTGGAAGAAAGGGCATCAGCAATGGAAGATGAAATGAATGAAATGAAGTGAGAAGGGAAGTTTAGAGAAAAAAGAATAAAAAGAAATTAGCAAAGTCTCCAAGAAATATGGGACTATGTGAAAAGACCAAATCTACGTCTGATTTGTGCACCTGAAAGTGACGGAGAGAATGGAAGCAAGTTGGAAAACACTCTGCATGATATTATTCAGGAGAACTTCCCCAATCTAGCAAGGCAGGCCAACATTCAGATTCAGGAAATACAGAGAACGCCACAAAGATACTCCTTGAGAAGAGCAACTCCAAGACACATAATTGTAACATTCACCAAAATTGAAATGAAGGAAAAAATGATAAGGACAGCCAGAGAGACAGGTCGGATTACCCTCAAATGGAAGCCCATCAGACTAACAGCGGATCTCTCGGCAGAAACTCTACAAGCCAGAAGAGAGTAGGGGCCAATATTCAACATTCTTAAAGAAAAGCATTTTCAACACAAAATTTCATATCCAGCCAAACTAAGCTTTATAAGTGAAAGAGAAATAAAATACTTTACAGACAAGCAAATGCTGGGAGATATTGTCACCAGCAGGCCTGCCCTAAAGGAGCTCCTGAAGGAACTGCTAAAAATGGAAAGGAACAACCGGTACCGGCCACGGCAAAATCAAGCCAAAATGTAAAGACCATCGAGACTAGGAAGAAACTGCATCCACTAATGGGCAAAATAACCAGCTAACATCATAATGACAGGATCAAATTCACACATAACAATATTAAATTTAAATGTAAAGGGAGCAAATGCTCCAATTAAAAGACACAGAGCGGCAAATTGGATAAAGAGTCAAGACCCATCAGTGTCTTGTATTCAGGAAACCAATTTCATGTGCAGAGAAACACATGGCCTCAAAATAAAAGGATGGAGAAAGATCTACCAAGCAAATGGAAAGCAAAAAATGGCAGGGGTTGCAATCCTAGCCTCTGATAAAACAGACTTTAAATCAACGAAGATCAAAAGAGACAAAGAAGGCCATTACATAATGGTAACGGGATCAATTCAACAAGAAGAGCTAACTATCCTAAATATATATGCACCCAAAACAGGAGAACCCAGATTCATAAAGCTAGCCTTAAGTGACATACAAAGAGACCTAGACTCCCACACATTAATAATGGGAGACTTTAACTCCCCACTGTCAACATTAGACAGATCAACGAGACAGAAAGTCAACAAGGATACCCAGGAATTGAACTCAGCTCTGAACCAAGTGGACCTAATAGACATCTGCAGAACTCTCCAATCCAAATCAACAGAATATACATTTTTTTCAGCATTACACCACACCTATTCCAAAATTGACCACATAGTTGGAAGTAAAACTCTCCTAAGCAAATGTAAAAGAACAGAAATTATAATAAACTATCTCTCAGATCACAGTGCAATCAAACTAGAACTAAGGATTAAGAATCTCACTCAAAACCACTCGACTACATGGAAACTGAACAACCTGCTCCTGAATGACTACTGGGTACATAACGAAATGAAGGGAGAAATAAAGATGTTCTTTGAAACCAATGAGAACAAAGACACAACATACCAGAATTTCTGGGATTCATTCAAAGCAGTGTGTAGAGGCAAATTTATAGCACTAAATGCCCACAAGAGAAAGCAGGAAAAATCCAAAATTGACACCCTAACATCACAATTAAATGAAGTAGAAAAGTAAGAGCAAACACATTCAAAAGCTCGCAGAAGGCAAGAAATAACTAAGATCAGAGCAGAACTGAAGGAAATAGAGACACAAAAAAACCCTTCAAAAAATTAATGAATTCAGGAGCTGGTTTTTTGAAAGGATCAACAAAATTGGTAGACCACTAGAAAGACTAATAAAGAAAAAAAGAGAGAAGAATCAAATAGATGCAATAAAAACTGATGAAGGTGATATCACCACCAATCCCACAGAAATACAAACTACCATCAGAGAATACTACAAACACCTCTATGCAAATAAACTAGAAAATCTAGAAGAAATGGATAAATTCCTCAACACTTACACTCTCCCAACACTAAATCAGGAAGAAGCTGAATTCCTGAATAGACCAATAAGAGGAGCTGAAATTGTGGCAATAATCAATAGCTTACTAACCAAAAAGAGTCCAGCACCAGATGGATTCACAGCCAAATTCTACCAGAGGTACAAGGAGGAACTGGTACCATTCCTTCTGAAAGTATTCCAATCAATAGAAAAGAGTGAATCCTCCCTAACTCCTTTTATGAGGCCAGCAACATCCTGATACCAAAGCCATGCAGAGACACAACCAAAAAAGAGAATTTTAGACCAATATCCTTTATGAACATTGATGCAAAAATCCTCAATGAAATACTGGCAAACCAAATCCGGCAGCACATCAAAAAGCTTATCCACCATAATCAAGTGGTCTTCATCCCTGGGAGGCAAAGCTGTTTCAATATACTCAAATCAATAAATGTAATCCAGCATATAAACAGAACCAAAGACAAAAACCACATGATTATCTCAATAGATGCAGAAAAGGCCATTGACAAAATTCAACAACGCTTCATGCTAAAAACTCTCAATAAATTAGGTATTGATGGGATGTATCTTAAAATAATAAGAGCTATCTATGACAAACCCACAGCCAATATCATACTGAATGGGCAAAAACTGGAAACAATCCCTTTGAAAACTAGCACAAGATTGGGATGCCCTCTCTCACCACTACTATTCAAAATAGTGTTGGAAGTTCTGGCCAGGGCAGTTATGTAGAAGGAAATAAATGGTATTCATTAGGAAAACAGGAACTCAAATTGTCCCTGTTTGCAGATGACATGATTGTATATCTAGGAAACCCCATTGTCTCAGCCCAAAAAATCCTTAAGCTGGTAAGCAAGTTCAGCAATGTCTCAGGATACACAATCAATGTACAAAAATCACAAGCATTCTTATACACCAACAACAGACAAACAGAGAGCCAAATCAAAAGTGAACTCGCATTCACAATTGCTTCAAAGAGATTAAGGTACCTAGGAATCCAACTTACAAGGGACGTGAAGGACCTCTTCAAGGAGAACTAGAAACCACTGTTCTAGGAAATAAAAGAGGACACAAACAAATGGAAGAACATTCCATGCGCATGGGTAGGAATAATCAATATCGTAAAAATGTCCATACTGCCCAAGCTAAATTACAAATACAATGCCATCCTAATCAAGCTACCAATGATTTTTTTCACAGAATAGAAAAATCTAGTTTAAATTTCATATGGAATGAAAAAGGAGCCCACATCACCAAGTCAATGCTAAGCCAAAAGAACAAAGCTGGAGGCATCACACTACCTGACTTCAAACTATACTACCAGGCTACAGTAACCAAAACAGCATGGTACTGGTAACAAAACAGAGATGCAAAACAATGGAACAGAATAGAGCCCTCAGAAATAACGCCAAATATCTACAACTATCTGATCTTTGACAAACCTGACAAAAACAAGAAATAGGGAAATGATTTCCTATTTAATAAATGGTGCTGGGAAAACTGGCTAGCCATATGTAGAAAGCTGAAAATGGATCCCTTCCTTACACCTTATACAAAAATTAATTGAAGATGGAATAAACACTTAAATATTAGACCTAAAACCATAAAAATCCTGCAGGAAAACCTGGACAATACAATTCAGGACATAAGCATGGGCAAAGTCTTCATGGCTATAACACCAAAAGCAATGGCAACAAAAGCCAAAATTGACAAATGGGATCTAATTAAACTAGAGAGCCTCTGCACACCAGAAGAAACTACCATCAGAGTGAACAGGCAATGTACAGAATGGGAGAAAATTTTTGCAATCTACTCATCTGACAGAGGGCTAATATCCAGAATCTACAATTTTTCCCACAAATTTACAAGAAAATAACAAACAACCATATCGAAAATTGGGTGAAGTATATGAACAGACACTTCTTGAAAGAAGACATTTTTGCAGCCAAAAGACACATGAAAAATGCTCATCATCACTGGCCATCAGAGAAATGTATATCAAAACCACAATGAGATACTATCTCACACCAGTTAGAATGGCGATCATTAAAAAGTCAGAAAACAGCAGGTGCTGGAGAGGATGTGGAGAAATAGGAACACTTTTACACTGTTGATGGGACAGGAAAATAGTTCTACACTGTTGGTGGGACTGGAAACTAGTTCAACCATTGTGGAAGTCAGTGTGGTGATTCCTCAGGGATCTAGAACTAGAAATACCATTTGACCCAGCAATGCCATTACTGGGTATATACCCAAAGGATTATAAATCATGCTGCTATAAAGACACATGCACATGTATGTTTATTGCGGCACTATTCACAGTAGCAAAGACTTGGAACCAACACAAATCTCCAACAATGATAGACTGGATCAAGAAAATGTGGCACATATATGCCGTGGAACTCTATGCAGCCATAAAATATTATGAGTTCATATGCTTTGTAGGGACATGGATTAAGCTGGAAACCATCATTCTCAGCAAACTATCTCCAGGACAAGAAACCAAACATCGCATGTTCTCACTCATAAGTGGGAATTGAACAATGAGAACACATGGACACAGGATGGGGAACATCACACACTGAAGCCTATTTTGGGGTGGGGTGAGTGGGGAGAGATAGCATTTGAAGATACACCTAATGTTAAATGATGAGTTGATGGGTGCAACACACCAACATGGCACATGTATATATATGTAACTAACCTGCACCTTGTACACATGTACCTTAAAACTTACAGTATAATAAAAAAGGGATACTTTTTGAGAATACTTACAAACTGTTTATTTTGCCATCCCTTTATATATGCATATATATATGTAGGGGTGTGTGTGTATATACGTATATGTATATATAAATATGTAAGGGAGGTTATAACTACTTACGTACATGATCACAATAGGCTGCCTGCAAGCTGAGGAACAAGGAGAGCAAGTCTGAGTCCCAAACCTGAAGATCTTGAAGTCCACTGTCCGAGAAAAAGTGTATCCAGCATAGAAGAAAGACATATGCTTTGGAAGCAAGGCCCATCTCGCTTTTTGACATGTTTCTGTCTGCTTGATATTCACTAGAACCTGATGAGATTGTGCCCACCAGATTAATGTAGATCTCCCCATTGACTCAAATGTTAATTTTTTGGGGGGGAAACACCCAAGAAACACATCCAGGATTAACACTCTATCCCTCAATCCAATGAATTAGACAGTATTAACCATCACAAGTTCACCCCTTGTTAACTTGAATCAAAATGCATCTCCTTCTATAATACATAATCTTCAAATGCAGAAAATGAGGTAATAATTACACCTAACATAGTACAATTATCCTCTTACAACCAGGAATGCAACAATCCACAATCCAAACATGATTTCATAATGTTTGCAATATGCAAATGTTGATAAGAACTCAATAAATCTTATGTAGCATGATTAAGGAAAATAAAAGAAAAGATTTTCGTAGTACATGTGTATGCATGCATAAACTTTTTTTTAACAAAAGAAGGAAATACTTAAGACAACGTCCTCATTGCTGCAGCTGGTCACGTGTTTATAATAGGCATTGATGATTAACTTCTTCTACTACCCATTCTGTGTTCCTTTTCTCTTCAGCAAGCACCTCGGATGCGGTTTTTATTTTTTAATTTTTTTTGTTGTTGTTCATCTTGATAGTTCAGGTCAATCAACCCAGACGACACTGTAACTGTCTTTTTAGAATGTTGACATGAAGGTAGGAGGAGGCCCAAGTGTCCAGGTGGCAATCATGACTTCCACTTTAGTGGAATCATTCTTGTTTCATCTTTTGGCAGCACTTTTCCTCAGGGTGTTATGACCTCTAGGCCAGCAGCACATAATATTATAAAAAACAGGAAACAAAAGTGTTGTTAGTGAAACACCAGGAGTGACAGTGAGTGGCAAAATTTCTACTTCCATCACTTGATTCCTGGACCAGTGAATTTTGGCTATGGAAGTAACAATACCATATCTTGGATGCTGATTCAGAGAATACGTGGTCTTCTGGAGAACTTTGCAATAGCCCTGCAAAGTATGGTCACATAGTTGACGTTGCAATTGTAACTTCAAAAGATCATTTCACAATCTTATTAACTTAGTTGCTTCAGGATAATGAGAAACATGGTAAGACCAGTAGATTTAATGAGCAGGAGCCCACTGCCACATTTCTTTAGCTGCAAAGTTAGTGTACTTGTCAGAGGCAATGTTGTGTTGAATACCATAATGGTGAATAAGGCATTTTGTGAGTCCATGAATGGTAATCTTATCTGAAGCATAGCGTGAAGAATGAGGAAAACCATATCCACAGTAAGTGGCTATTCCAGTGAGGATAAACCGATGCCGTTTCGTTGATAAAAGAGGTCCAATATAATTAATGTGTCACCAGGTAGCTGGCTGATCACCCCAAGAAACTGGGCCATACTGAGTGCTAAGTTTTGGTCTCTGCTGCTGACAAATTGGGCACTCAGCAGTGGCCATAGCCAGGTCAGCCTTTGCGAGTGGAAGTCCGTGTTGCTGAGCACATGTGTAACCTCAATTTCTGCCACCATGGCCACTTTGTTCATGGCCCATCGGACAATGACAGGGGTGGCTGGGGAAAGAGGTGGAGTGGTGTTGCCAGAACCAGTGTTTTTATCCACTTGATTATTAAACTCTTTATCCACTAAGGCTGCTCGTTGGTTAGAACTCACATGGAACACAAATATATTGACAGCTTTTGACCATTCACAAAGTCCATCCACATACCTCTTCCCCAAATATCTTTGTCATCAATGTTCTAATCATGCATCTACCAAGTGCCTGAGACCCAGCCAAAACATGGGTTATGGACCGTGAATCAGTATATAGTCAGAAATCTGGCCATTTGGGCATTGATACAGGCTGAAGGAGAGAAGGTGGGGTGGCTGTAGTAGAGATTGTGAACATTTGAGCCACTTTCTCATGTAACTTAGTTGTGCCTTAGGACCTGCTCAGCCTGGGCACGTGTATACCACATCCATTTCATGATGAAATGCTGCTGCACACAACCCACTTTAAGACTCAATGGGTCAGAAAGCACCAAGTTCATGACAGGCAGTGTAGTTCACATGGTGACTTGATGGCCAATGTTCAAATATTCCACCAAAGCCCAGCAATGGGCCAAGAACTGTCTCTCCAAAGAATATTAGTTATCTGCAGAAAATGGCAGGGCCTTGCTTCAAAATCCTAGAGGTGTATGCTCTGATTCACCTGTGGGAGCACTGCAAACTATTGTCACATCGTTGGCATTGTAATTGTAACTTCAAAAAGCCATTTCACCGTTCTATTTAACCAGCTGCTTCAGGATAATGGGAAACATGGTAAGACAAGTAGATTTAATGAGCAGGACACTGCTGCCACAGTTCTTTAGCTGTGGGCTCCAAACAACATCCCTATCTGCCACTGAAACTTCAAGCACCATTGAATCTCCCGGTTCATATGTCCCAAAGGGTAGAGGTGTTTGCAATGCAGTCTGAAATAGTTGCAGAGTCTTTTCCTGTTTTGGATGCCCCTGAAAGCTAGCAGCCCTTTGGGTCACTAATAAGTGGGCTGGGGGGACATATTCAAATGAAAAATGTGATGCCTCATAAATCCAAATAGGCCTAGTAGTTATTATGCCTCTTTCTTGGTTACAAGAGGGGCCTCACACGACAACTTGTTCTTCACCCAGGAAAATATATTTTGACAGGCTTCCCAAGACTGGACCTCTAGGAACATTATGGATGTAGAAGGTCTGTGAATTTTAGTCATATTTATTTTGCATCCTCTGGTACAGAAATGTCTCACCAATAATTCAAGTATGCTTGCTACTTCTTGCTCACTCATCAAATCAGCCTAATTTTATCAATGAGATGGATCATTGTGATATTTTACAGAAGTGAAAAGCAATCAAATTCTCTCTGAATAAGATTATGATAGGAAGCCAGAGAGTTAACATGCCCCTGAGCAAGGATAATAAATGCTTATAGCTGGCCTTGCCAGCTGAAGGCAAATTCTGTCTGGTGGTCCTTATAAACAGGAATAAAGAAAAGGGCACTGGCCAAGTGAATGGCTGTATACCATGTAAGAGGAGATGTATTAATTTGTTCAAACATTAAACCACATCTAGTATATCAGATGCAAGTTGATTCACAACTGTGTTAAGTTGTGATACTCCAATGTCATTATCCAAGATCCATCTGTCTTTTGCACAGGCCAAATGGTTGAGTTGAAGTAAATGTGCTGGTAGTTACCAATCCGGCATCTTTGAAATTTTTGATGGTGGCACCCATCTTCACAATCTTCTCAGGGTTTTCATATCATTTCTTATTTACTATTTTTCTAGGTAGGGACAGCTCCAGTGGCTGCCATTTGACCTTGCAACTCATGGAAATGTGGGATTCTGCCATCTGCTAAGTATATCTATGCCAGTTATGCAATTTAGCACTGGGAAAATGACCACAGGATGACTGCGGGGACTCACTGGGCACTCTGTAAATCTGACCTAATAAGATAAAGCTCTATTAATTACCTGACCTCCCTGAGCTCCTACTTTAACTGTAGGACCACAATAACATTTTGGATCCTCTGGAACCCACATCAGCACAGAGCTAGTGGCCAGTAGTTTCTGCAAAGTCTGATTATTTCCCTTTCCCTAATGCACAATTACCTTGGTAAAGCCTGGAGTTCTTCTTGGGGAAAGATGGTGTAAATATTCCCTGCAAAAATAGTCAGTTATGTTGTGGGTTTCTTGGTCAAGGAACCCAGCTTCCCCTTCATTCAATGGATTCTCAGTCTTTAAACTGTCTCCAGCCTGGTAATTGATGGAGGGGCTGAATTTCTCTGTTTTCATCACTCAGAATAGTGTTTTGTCCTTTTGACCCAACGATTTCTGTATGTATAATGTAAGTATGAATGCAGTAAGCTTTCCATCAATTTCATTTCCATGAACACCGTGAATAATTGACCAATGACAAAGCCCTACAGGAGTCACATTATTTCACAGCCACTATCCCTTAGCTGTGCCCACATTATCTTTGATGGTTGAGTGGTGCCACTTGACCCTGTCACATTGGGATCCAATTATTTTAATCATATTTAAATTTTGTAGTTGAGTGACTGGTTTTCAAAGAAGAGCAATTACAGGGCAATTGTGCCCACCAGATTAAGGGAGGATCTACCTTCTCCAGCCGACTGACCCTACTGTTAATCTGTCTTAGGTAACACTCACGCAGACACATCCCAAACTAATACTCTGTATATCTCAATTCGGTTAAATTGATACTCAGTGTTAGCCATCGCAGGCTCGTGGCAATAAATTTGCAGGTCCCCACTGAGGCTTCACCTTCAAGACAGTTACAGCCTGAATTCTAGGTCCCAGGCCGATGGACAAGAATGGGAACCACTGGTGCTGTTTTAAAATCAGGTGTTGTTGCCAAATAATCCAATCAGCAAACATGTTCTTTCCTTGGAAGCACGTAATATTCCTGGACTCAGTCAGATTTGAGGACTATTCAAACTACCAGCTGTGGAGAGGAGGTACCTACCCAAGGGTCATCCCCCTCCTGTGAGCTTAGGAGATGTCAGGACTATCAGCGGTGGGCTGGAGCTACCCTCTTTCAGTCTCTGCTGAAAGCTGGGGACATAATGGGATGACCAGCTAGAGTGAGCAGCTACCCAGTTGAGGGTCTTCTCTTTGCTGAAGGCTTAGCCAATCTTGGAACCACCAGGTGTGAAGTAGACCTACCCAATCCAGGGTCTTCTCTCTGTGGACAGCTTAACATCTTACAGTGTGATCAGCTGGATGGAGAAGCTACCAAGTCCAGGGTTTCTTTCCTGCTGAGAGCTGGACACTAATCCTTGACAGCTTGCCTGTAGAGATAAGCTGCCCGTTCTAAAGCCATCTCTCTGCTGAGAGCTGGACACTCATCAGAATATCCAGCCTATGGAAAAGAGCTACCCAATCAGGATCTCTTTTGAGTTCTGTCCCTCAGTAAATCTTATCTATAAATTTCTCACTCTCCAAGTGTCCATCTACCTCATTCATCCTGGATAAAGAACAATTATTTGAGAATCACTGAATAGTGGTGCTGAAAGAACTGTAACACAAAGAGGGAAAAAAAGTCTCTTGCTCATCACATTGTATAAGACAAAAATAAGAGGACAGGTGTGACTCTTCAGGTTGCACAGACCTAGGGTATCTCAAAACCAGGGCTTTGACACCGTATTTAGAGCTTTGCTGTTTCTGGCATCCTGAAATTTCTGGGTACCACTACATTCCCAAGTATCGCTGTGGAAGCTGCTTGCAGTATGCCTGGTCTAGCTGCTGCACCTCAGTGAGTTGGCACTTCTCTTGGCCCCTAAAATTTCCTGCTTTGCAACAGCTGGCAGGCCTGGCCATGTATAGCTACTGGACCCCACACTTGCTCAAACACCATTGCCACTCTACCTCATGTTTGCCCTTGGCAGGTGTTAAATCCTGGCCCATAGCAAGCTGAGTGCAGCCTGTCAGACAGAGTGGGTAGAGCAAGCTTAGCAGGCCTGAGAAAACTCAGGCAAAGTCACCACTGGCCACAGAGGTTTTCAATTGGCAAGGTGAGTCTCCCAAAATCCCATGACAAAAGGAGCATAGCTAGTTGTGTTTAAATGCCTTTCTTCTATTGGACCTGGAAATACTTAAAATTCAGTCTCCTACAATTTGGAATGTTTAAACCTTATTTGAAAATCATCATATTTCAAAATCTTTTAGAAATTATAGTTGAAAGATTGGTATTTCCACTGAATCCACCCAATCCCTCTTACTTACACAGACATCTAGTCTCTGGGAATATACTTCTGTAATTCATGGCATTGGGCTTCAGGTTAGCACCTTCCACTGTATTATAAAGCTATCTAATAGAACAGAATTTCTGATTTTGACATTTTGTACTCATATAATTTCTTTATGTGAGGAGCTTTTGCTGTGCATTGTAGGATGATGAGCAGTATTTAGGGCCTCTTCCATTCAGTGCAATTGTAATCTCCTTGTTTTTCCCATGGAAGAAATAACCAGATAGGTTTGTGTCTTGTGGAAGCAAAATTGATGACTATCTTTATCGTATGTTAATACACATAAAAAACCGGTGGTAGTAAGCTAGTGTAGTCATAGGAATGTTTTTACATTTTTTTCCAGAATGTAAATCAGTACAGACAATGTGAAAAAGTGTGTGGTGATTCACACTTTTAGTGTTTTTGAATGACAATACCATTGGACTCAGCAATTTCATTACTGGGTATATAGCCCATAAAAAGTAAGTCATTCTATTACAAGGACACATGCATGTGTATGTGTATTACAGCACTATTCACAAAATCAAAGTCGTGGAATTATCCCAAAAGCCCATGAATGACAGACTGGATAGAGAAAGTGGGAAAACAACAGCTTCAGGACAACTAGCTGATTTATGCTGAGGTAAATAATTAGCTGATGGGGTCATGGGTTCAGTGAACAACCATGGCACACATTTACCTGTGAAATATATCTGCATGTCCCGCATATGTATCATGAAACTTAACATAAGTTTAAATTAAATTAAAATGAAAAGGCTTTCATTTTTGTAGCAGTTATAATAAATTTGAAATATGTGCGACACCTTTTTTAAGAGATTTTATAAAATAACTATAAATCACAGTTTTGACAAACTGCACTGAAAAGTAAATAAGTAGTATATTTCAATTCTTAGTTGATTGAATTTCTTTTCTTTCATTTTGAGGATAAGATCTTACACAGTCTCTTCAGCTGAAGTGCAGTGGTGCAATCTTGGCATGCTGCAATCCCTGACCTCCCAGCTTCAAGGGATTAATCTGCCTCAGCCTTTTGATTAGCTGAGATTACATGTATGCACCAACACAGCTGATGGGGTTTCACCATGTTGGCCATACTAGTCCCAAACTCCTGATGTCAAGTAATCTGCCTGCCTCATCATCTGAAAGTCCTGGGATTATAGGTGTGAGTCAGGATGTCTGGAGGTTGAATGAATTTCTAATTGAGGAACATATCCATTTTACAAAACTTTATTTTCTATATCATACTTTTATGAGTTTCTTCATATGTCTCATAAGTCAAGAAAAATAATATAATTTTAATTCATGCTCTTTGCATTGGAAATGAATGTATATCCATTGATATGTAATTAAAAGAGTAAGTCTATTTAGAATGTCATTTTTCTTTTGTGTAAAACTCTCAGGTTTTAGAAATTTCTTTAACAATATAACTTTGGAAACTAATTACATTTCTTGATATAAATGGTTGCTTTTTAAGGATCTTTTATTGGTAAGAAAATTCAAAATTGTTTCAGGATGCAAAGAGATGTTTAATTATATCAAATAAACTTACAGGTATTTTCTTTGAAAAAACAGGTTTTTCTTAATTTAGGTTTTATATGACTAATATTAAGATTAATTTCTCTTCCTAAAATTAATTTATGTTTCCATCTCCCCTGCATCAGTAGTTCACCTGCAATGTATAAGAAGAAAAAACTGCCAGCAGAACAGGCAGTTTCAAGATGCAGGTCACCCACTACCAGGAATCCTAGTTTGAGCTACTTGTAGTGCCAGCTATTGATGGTATAATAAAAATCTAAAAAAGAGAGTAGGCTCTTTGACTGCAGTATATGACACAGACAAAGCAATAACTAGTGAGTAGTTTAAATTATAAATATGCTTTTATTCATTAATATTCATTTACTTTGGTTTGAAATGCTATTTTTTTATTTAGAAAAAGAAGTAACTCATTTTTGTTTGTTTGTTTTTGGTCAACTAGCCCAACATTTTGTAGTCATCAGGTGTGTAAGCAGAAGAACTTTAGTGAGAGAATACAATTTTTTTGAAGAAGACGCTTTTTTTAATGGTTTCCTATAGATGGTTTGATAACTTAACACATGAGTTGTTTTTATCATATGAGAAAAAATAGAGAAATGTTACATTAACAAGGGGCCAAACTTAATGCTATAAAATGTTTTATTTAAAATGCATGCACTGAAGTTTCATGTTATTTTAGTTAAATTCTAAAAGAAGAATGGTTTTGAAAATCATATTAGAAGGTAACATTTGAGTGCATTTTATTGCTTCTAAATGTCCAAATAAGTTCCAGAAAAAGGGTAGCAATGTTTAAACTTATAAAGAACTTAAACACAAACTGAGATTTAACGTAAACAAGTTAACATATAGTAACATAAAACTTAGTGTATTTCAAGATTAAACTAAGTGTTAAGTATGTAATTAACAAGCATATTCAATATAGGCCTTTAATTAGTAAATATAAAATTATATACATACATATTTCCATGTGAGTATGTCTTTAGGACATTGTAGGAGTTTCCAGCTAACTCACTGTTTAAAAGATGAGATCTTTATTTGCATTGTGAGATCTATGTAGAGGGAAAAATTTGCTTTTAAAAAACACTTCTTTGTTAACTTATTTAATGATTGTACTGACATAGTAAATATACATTTGCAAATGAGATTTTTTAAAATTTATTTACTTATTATTATTATACTTCAGGTTTTAGGGTGCACGTGCACAATGTGCAGGTTAGTTACATATGTATACATGTGCCATGCTGGTGCACTGCACCCACTAACTCGTCATCTAGCATTAGGTATATCTCCCTCCACCCCCCTGCCCCACCCCACAGCAGGACCCAGAGTGTGATGTTCCCCTTCTTGTGTCCATGTGTTCTCATTGTTCAATTCCCACCTATGAGAATATGTGGTGTTTGGTTTTTTGTTCTTGCAATGGTTTACTGAGAATGATGATTTCCAATTTCATCCATGTCCCTACAAAGGACAAGAACTCATCATTTTTTATGGCTGCATAGTATTCCACGGTGTATATGGGCCACATGTTCTTAATCCAGTCTATCATTGTGGACATTTTGGCTGGTTCCAAGTCTTTGCTATTGTGAATAATGCCGCAATAAATATACGTGTGCCTGTGTCCTTATAACAGCATGACTTATAGTCATTTGGGTATATACCCAGTAATGGGATGGCTGGGTCAAGTGGTATTTCTACTTCTAGATCCCTGAGGAATAGCCACACTGTCTTCCACAATGGCTGAACTGGTTTACATTCCCACCAACAGTGTAAAAGTGTACCTATTTCTCCACATCCTCTCCAGCAACTATTGTTTCCTAACTTTTTAATGATTGCCATTCTAACTGGTGTTAGATGGTATCTCATTGTGGTTTTGATTTGCATTTCTGTGATGGCCAGTGATGGTGAGAATTTTTTCATGTGTCTTTTGGCTGCATAAATGTCTTCTTTTTAGAAGTGTCTGTTCACGTCCTTTGCCCACTTTTTGATGGGGTTGTTTGTTTTTCTCTTGTAAATTTGATTGAGTTCATTGTAGATTCTGGATATTAGCCATTTGTCAGATGAGTGGTTGAGAAAATCTTCTCCCATTTTGTAGGTTGCCTGTTCACTCTGATGGTAGTTTCGTTTGCTGTGCAGTACCTCTTTAGTTTAATTAGGTCCCATTTGTCAATTTTGGCTTTTGTTGCCATTGCTTTTGGTGTTTTAGACATGAAGACCTTCCCCGTGCCTATGTCCTGAATGGTAATGCCTAGGTTTTCTTGTAGGGTTTTTATAGTTTTAGGTCTAATGTTCAAGTGTTTAACCCATCTTGAATTGATTATTGTATAAGATGTAAAGAAGGGATCCATTTTCAGCTTTCTACATATGGCTAGCCAGTTTTCCCAGCAGCATTGATTAAATAGGGAATCCTTTCCCCACTACTTGTTTTTCTCAGGGTTCTCAAAGATCAGATAGTTGTAGATATGCAGCATTATTTCTGAAGGCTCTCTTTTGTTCCATTGATCTATATCTCTGTTTTGGTACCAGTAGCATGCTGTTTTGGTTACTGTAGCCTTATAGTATAGTTTGAAGTCAGGTAGTGTGATTCTTCCAGCTTTGTTCTTTTGGCTTAGGATTGACTTGAAAATGAAGGCTCTTTTTTGGTTCCATATGAACTTTAAAGTAGTTTTTCCAATTCTGTGAAGAAAGTCATTGGTAGCTTGATGGGAACGGCATTGAATCTGTAAATTACCTTGGGCAGTATGGCCATTTTCACGATATTGATTCTTCCTACCCATGAGCATGGAATATTCTTCCATTTGTTTGTATCCTCTTTTATTTCCTTGAGCAGTGGTTTGTAGTTCTCCTTGAAGAGGTCCTTCACATCCCTTGTAAGTTAGATTCCTAGGTATTTTATTCTCTTTGAAGCAATTGTGAATGGGAGTTCACTCATGATTTAGCTCTCTGTTTGTCTGTTGTTGGTGTGTAAGAATGCTTGTGATTTTTGTACATTGATTTTGTATCCTGAGACTTTGCTGAAGTTGCTTATTAGCTTAAGGAGATTTTGGGCTGAGACAATGGGGTTTTGTAGATATACAATCATGTTGTCTGCAAACAGAGACAATTTGAATTCCTCTTTTCCTAAGTGAATACACTTTATTTCCTTCTCCTGCCTAATTGCCCTGGCCAGAACTTCCAACACTATCTTGAAAAGGACTGGTGAGAGATGGCATCCCTCTCTCCGAGTTGTCTTGTCCGAGTTTTCAAAGGGAATGTTTCCAGTTTTTGCCCATTCAGTATGATTTTGCCCTTTCAGTATGATATTGGCTGTGGGTTTGTCATAGATAGCTCTTATTATTTTGAGATACATCCCATCAATACCTAATTTATTGAGAGTTTTTAGCATGAAGTGTTGTTGAATTTTGTCAACGGCCTTTTCTGCATCTATTGAGATAATCATGTGGTTTTTGTCTTTTGTTCTGTTTTTATGCTGGATTACATTTACTGATTTGCATATATTGAACCAACCTTGCATCCCAGGGGTGAAGCCCACTTGATCGTGGTGGATAAGCTTTTTGATGTGCTGCTGGATTCGGTTTGCCAGTATTTTATTGAGGATTTTTGCATCAATGTTCATCAAGGATATTGGTCTAAAATTCCCTTTTTTGGTTGTGTCTCTGCCCGGCTTTGGTATCAGGATGATGCTGGCCTCATAAAATGAGTTAGGGAGGATTCCCTGTTTTTCTATAGATTGGAATACTTTCAGAAGGAATGGTTCCAGTTCCTCTTTGTACCTCTGGTAGAATTCAGCTGTGAATCCATCTGGTCCTGGACTCTTTTTGGTTGGGAAGTTATTGATTATTGCCACAATTTCAGCTCCTATTATTGGTCTATTCAGAGATTCAACTTCTTCCTGGTTTAGTGTTGGGAGAGTGTTTGTGTTGAGGAATTTATCCATTTCTTCTAGATTTTCTAGTTTATTTGCATAGAGGTGTTTGTAGTATTCTCTGATGGTAGTTTGTATTTCTGTGGGATCAGAGGTGATATCCCCTTTATCATTTTTTATTGCATCTATTTGATTCTTCTCTCTTTTTTTCTTTATTAGTCTTGCTAGCAGTCTATCAATTGTGTTGATCCTTTCAAAAAACCAGCTCATGGACTCATTAATTTTTTGAAGGTTTTTTGTGTCTCTATTTCTTTCCCTTCTGCTCTGATTTTAGTTATTTCTTGCCTTCTGCTAGCTTTTGAATGTGTTCGCTCTTGCTTTTCTAGTTCTTTTAATTGTGATGTTAGGGTGTCAATTTTGGATCTTTCCTGCTTTCTCTTGTGGGCATTTTGTGCTGTAAATTTCCCTCTACACACTGCTTTGAATGCATCCCAAACATTCTGGTATGTTGTGTCTTGGTTCTCGTTGGTTTCCAAGAACATCTTTATTTCTGCCTTCATTTCGTTATGTACCCAGTAGTCATTCAGGAACAGGTTTTTCAGCTTCCATGTAGCTGAGTGGTTTTGAGTGAGATTCTTAATGGTGAGTTTAGCTTGATTGCACTGAGATCTGAGAGATAGTTTGTTATAATTTCTGTTCTTTTACATTTGCTGAGGAGAGCTTTAATTCCAAGTATGTGGTCAATTTTGGAATAAATGTGGTGTGGTTCTGAAAAAATGTATATTCTGTTGATTTGTGGTGGAGAGTTCTGTAGATGTCTATTGGGTCCGCTTGGTGCAGTGCTGAGTTCAATTCCTGGGTATCCTTGTTGACTTTCTATCTCATTGATCTGTCTAATGTTGACAGTGGGATGTTAAAGTCTCTCATTATTAATGTGTGGGAGTCTAAGTGTCTTTTTAGGTCACTCAAGACTTGCTTTATGAATCTGGGTGCTCCTGTATTGGGTGCATATATATTTAGGATAGTTAGCTCTTGTTGAATTGATCCCTTTACCATTATGTAATGGCCTTCTTTGTCTCTTTTGGTCTTTGTTAGTTTGAAGTCTGTTTTATCAGAGACTACGATTGCAACCACTACCTATTTTTGCTTTCCATTTGCTTGTTAATCTTCCTCCATCCTTTTATTTTGAGCCTATGTGTGTCTCTGCACATGAGATGGCTTTCCTGAATACAGCACGCTGATGGGTCTTGACTCTTTATCCAATTTGCCAGTCTGTGTCTTTTAATTGGATCATTTAGTCCATTTACATTTAGAGTTAATATTGTGGTGGGTGAATTTGGTCCTGTCACTATGATGTTAGCGGTTTATTTTGCTCGTTAGTTGATGCAGTCTCTTCCTAGTCTTGATGGTCTTTACATTTTGGCATGATTTTGCAGTGGCTGGTACCGGTTGTTTCTTTCCATGTTTAGCTCTTCCTTCAGGAGCTCTTGTAGGGCAGGCCTGGTGGTGACAGAATCTCTCAGCATTTGCTTGTCTGTAAAGGATTTTATTTCTCCTTCACTTATGAAGTTATTTTGACTGGATATGAAATTCTGGGATGAAAATTGTTTTCTTTAAGCATGTTGAATATTGGCCCCCACTCTCTTCTGGCCTGTAGAGTTTCTGCTGAGAGATCCGCTATTGGTCTTATGGGCATCCCTTTGAGGGTAACCCGATCTTTCTGTCTGGCTGTCCTTAATATATTTTCCTTCATTTCAACTTTGGTGAATCTGACAATTATGTGTCTTGTAGTTGCTCTTGTCAAGGAGTATCTTTGTGGTGTTCTCTAAATTTAATGAATCTGAATGTTGGCCTGCCTTGATAGATTGGGGAAGTTCTCCTGGATAATATCCCGCAGAGTGTTTTTCAACTTGATTCCATTCTCTCCGTCACTCTCAGGTACACCAATCAGATGTAGATTAGGTCTTTTCACATAGTCCCATATTTCATGGAGGCTTTTCTTGTTACTTTTTATTCTTTTTTTCTCTAAACTTCCCTTCTCACTTCATTGCATTCATTTCATCTTCCATCACTGATACCCTTTCTTCCAGTTGATAGCATCAGCTCCTGGTGCTTCTGCATTCTTTACGTAGTTCTCAATCCTTGGTTTTCAGCTCCATCAGCTCCTTTAAGCACTTCTCTGTATTGATTATTCTAGTTATACATTCTTCTAAATTTTTTTCAAAGTTTTCAACTTCTTTGCCTTTGGTTTGACTATCCTCCCATAGCTTGGAGTAATTTGATTGTCTGAAGCCTTCTTCTTTCAGCTCATCAAAGTCATTCTCCTTCCAGCTTTGTTCCGTTGCTGGTGAGGAATGTGTTCCTTTGGAGGAGGAGAGGTGCTCTGCTTTTTAGAGTTTCCAGTTTTTCTGCTTTGCTTTTTTTTTCCCCCATCTTTGTGGTTTTATCTACTTTTGGTCTTTGATAATGGTTACATACAGGTGGGTTTTTCCTGTGGAAGACCTTTTTGTTAGTTTTCCATCTAACACACAGGACCCTCAGCTGCAGGTCTGTTGGAGTACCCGGCCATGTGAGGCATCAGTCTCCCCCTGCTGGGAGGTGCCTCCCATTTAGGCTGCTTGGGGGTAAGGGGTCAGGTGTCAGGGACCCACTTAAAGAGGCAGTCTGCCTATTCTCAGATCTCCAACTGCGTGCTGGGAGAACCATTTCTCTCTTCAAAGCTGTCAGACAGGGACATTTAAGTCTGCAGAGGTTGCTGCTGTCTTTTTGTTTGTCTGTGCCCTGCCCACAGAGGTGGAGCCTATAGAGGCAGGCAGGCTTCCTTGAGCTGTGGTGGGCTCCACCCAGTTCGAGTTTCCTGGCTGCTTTGTTTACCTAAGCAACCTGGACAATGTTGAACGTCAGTCTCCCAGCCTCGCTCCCGCCTTGCAGTTTGATCTCAGACTGCTGTGCTAGCAATCAGCAAGACTCCGTGGGCATAGGACCCTCTCAGCCAGGTGCAGGATATAATCGCCTGGTGAGCCGTTTTTTAAGCCCATTGGAAAAGTGCAGTATTCAGGTGGGAGTGACCCGATTTTCTAGGTGCTGTCTGTCACCCCTTTCTTTGACTAGGAAAGGGAACTCCCTGACCCCTTGCACATCCCAAGTGAGACAATGCCTCGCCCTTCTTCGGCTTCCTCATGGTACACGCATCCACTTTCCTGCACCCACTGTCTGGCAATCCCTAGTGAAATGAACCCGGTACCACAGATGGAATTGCAGAAATCACCCATCTTCTGCGTCACTCACGCTGGGAGCTGTAGACTGGAGCTGTTCCTTTTTGGCCATCTTGGTTCCTCCCATCCTGAGATTTTTTTTAAACAAACACTGCTGCTGTTAAACACTTTAGCTAACAGTTTTACATAGTTAATATGTATATATTTTCACTATATAGGATGATATGTACTAACAATTATTAACTGATCACCAATTTTATATTCCTGTTCCAGAAATTATCTCTGTGCCTCCAGTAATCCATACATATAGCTATTTTTTTTTACACAAATGAATATATACAATAGACTATATTGTTAACGTTGTTTTGTACTTTGTCACAAATCTGTCAGTATATGAAGATCCTTTTAATTCTGTTTGTAGCTACATAACTTGCAGATCAATGTGCTCTAATTTATGCAGTCCACCTCTGAGGTGGATTGACGTGTAAGTGGTATTCAGTTTTACACTAAATAAAGAAGAATTTACACTTCCACCATAATTTTAACCACACCATCTCATTGACTTCATCTCACAACAAAATTCTGAGTGCAGGCAAAGTGATTATCGCTATTTGCTGAGGAAAGTAGCAGATATTTACATGAAGTTTATAGCTTTTTGAGTCAGAACAATAACTTAAAGGAGGTGCTCAATTAAAACTACAAAAACTCTCATCTTTTTAATGTAAGCTCTTTTTTTATTATCATTATACTTTAAGTTTTAGGGTACATGTGCATAATGTGCAGGTTAGTTACATATGTATACATGTGCCATGCTGGTGTGCTGCACCCATTAACTCTTCATTTAGCATTAGGTATATCTCCTAATGCTATCCCTCCCCCTCCACCAACCCCCAACAGTCCCCAGAGTGTGATGTTCCCCTTCTTGTGTCCATGTGTTCTCATTTTTCAATTCCCACCTATGATTGAGAACATGCAGTGTTTGGTTTTTTGTCTTTGTGATATTTTACTGAGAATGATGATTTCCAGTTTCATCCATATCCCTACAAAGGACATGAAGTCATCATTTTTTATGGCTGCACAGTATTCCATGGTGTATATGTGCCACATTTTCTTAAACCAGTCTATCATTTTTGGACATTTAGTTTGGTTCCAAGTCTTTGCTATTGTGAATAGATCCGCAATAAACACACATGTGCACGTGTCTTTATAGCAGCATGATTTATAGTCCTTTGGGTATATACCGAGAAATGGGATGGCTGGGTCCAATGGTATTTCTAGTTCTAGATCCCTGAGGAATCGCCACACTGTCTTCCACAATGGTTGAACTAGTTTACAGTCCCACAAAAGGGTAAAAGTGTTCCTATTTCTCCATATCCTCTCCAGCATCTGTTGTTTTCTGACTTTTTAGTGATTGCCATTCTAACTGGTGTGAGAATCTATCTCACTGTGATTTTGATTTGCATTTCTCTGATGGTCAGTGATGGTGAGCATTTTTTCATGTTTTTTGGCTGCAAAAATGTCTTCTTTCGAGAAGTGTCTCCTCATATGCTTCACCCACTTGTGGATGGGGTTGTTTGTTTTTTTCTTGTAAATTTGTTTGAGTTCATTGTAGATTCTGGATATTAGCCCTTTGTCAGATAAGTACGTTGTGAAAATTTTCTCCCATTTTGTAGGTTGCCTTTTCATTCCAACATTAGTTTCTTTTGCTGTGCAGAAGCTCTTTAGATTAACTGGATCTCATTTGTCAATTTTGGCTTTTGTTGCTATTGCTTTTGGTGTTTTAGACATGAAGAACTTGCACATGCCTATGTACTGAATGATAATGCCTAGGTATTCTTCTAGGGTTTTTTATGGTTTTAGCTCTAACTTTTAAGTCTTTAATCCATCTTGAATTAATTTTTGTGTAAGTTTTAAGGAAGGGATGCAGTTTCAGTTTTCTACATATGGCTAGCCATTTTTTTCCAGCACCATTTATTAAATAGCGAATCCTTTCCCCATTGCTTATTTTTCTCAAGTTTGTCAAAGATCAGATAGTTGTAGATATGCAGCATTATTTCTGAGGGCTCTTTTCTATTACATTGTTCTATATCTCTTTTTTGGTACCAGTACCATGTTGTTTTGGTTAATGTAGCCTTGTAGTAAAGTCTGAAGTCAGGTAGCATGCTGCCTACAGCATTGTTCTATTGGCTTAGGATTGACTTGGTGATGCATGCTCTTTTTTAGTTCCATATGAAATTTAAAATAATTTTTCCAATTCTGTGAAGAAAGTTATTTGTAGCGTGATGCCTCCAGCTTTGTTCTTTTGGCTTCAGATTGACTTGGTGATGCAGGCTCTTTTTTGGTTCCATATGTACTTTAGTTTTTTCCAATTCTCTGAAGAAAGTCATTGGTAGCTTGATGGGGATGGCATTGAATCTATAACTTATCTTGGGCATTATGGCCATTTTCACGATATTGATTCTTCCTACCCATGAGCATGGAATGTTCTTCCATTTGTTTGTATCCTCTTTTATTTCATTGAGCAGTGGTTTGTAGTTCTCCTTGAAGAGGTCCTTCACATCCCTTGTAAGTTGGATTGCTAATTATTTTCTTATCTCTGAAGCAATTGTGAATGGAAGTTCACTCATGATTTGGCTCTCTGTTTGTCTGTTATTGGTGTATCAGAATGCTTGTGATTTTTGTACATTGATTTTGTATCCTGAGACTTTGCTGAAATTGCTTATCAGCTTAAGGAGATTTTGGGCTGAGACAATGGGGTTTTGTAGATATACAATCATGTTGTCTGCAAACAGGGACAATTTGACTTCTTCTTTTCCTAACTGAACACTTTTTATTTCCTTCTCCTGCATGAATTCCCAGGCCAGAACTTCCAACACTATGTTGAAAAGGAGTGGTGAGACAGGGCATCCCTCTCTTGTGCCAGCTTTCAAGGGGAAGGCTTCCAGTTTTTGCCCATTCAGCATGATATTGGCTGCAGCTTTCTCATAGATAGCTCTTATTATTTTGAGATACATCCCATCAATACCTAATTAATTGATAGTTTTTCGCATGAAGAGTTGTTGAATTTTGTCAAAGGCCTTTTCTGCATCTATTGAGATAATCATGTGGTATTTGTCTTTGGTTCTGTTTATATGCTGGATTACATTTATTGATTTGCAAATATTGAACAAGCCTTGCATCCCAGCGATGAAGCCCACTTGATCGTGGTGGATAAGCTTTTTGTTGTGCTGCTGGATACGTTTTGCCAGTATTTTATTGAGGATTTTTGCATCAATGTTCATCAAGGATGGTGGTCTAAAATTCTCTTTTTTGTTTGTGTCTCTGTCCTGCTTTGGTATCAGGATGATGCTGGCCTCATAAAATTTGTTAGGGAGGATTCCCTGCTTTTCTATAGATTGGAATACTTTCAGAAGGAATGGTACCAGTTCCTCCTTGTACCTCTGGTAGAATTCAGCTCTGAGTCTGTCTGCTCCTGGACTCTTTTTAGTTGGTAAGCTATTGATTTTAGCCACAATTTCAGAGCCTGTTATTGATCAATTCAGAGATTCAACTTCTTCCTGGTTTAGTCTTGGGACAGTGTATGTGTCGAGGAATTTATCCATTTCTTCTAGATTTTCTAGTTTATTTGCATAGAGGTTTTTGTGGTATTCTCTGATTGTAGTTAGTATTTCTGTGGGATTGGTAGTGATATCCCCTTTGTCATTTTTTACACGGTCTATTTGATTCTTCTCTCTTTTTTTCTTCGTTAGTCTTGCTAGCGGTCTATGAATTTTGTTGGTCTTTTAAAAAAACCGGCTTCTGGATTCATTAATTTTTTAAAGGGCTTTTTGTGTCTCTATTTCCTTCAGTTCTCCTCTGATTTTAGTTATTTCTTGCCTTCTGCTAGCTTTTGAATGTGTTTGCTCTTGCTTTTCTAGTTCTTTTATTTGTGATATTAGGGTGTCAAATTTGGATCTTTTCTGCTTTCTCCTGTGGGCCTTTAGTTCTATAAATTTCCCTCTACACACTGCTTTGAATGAATCCCAGAGATTCTGCTATGTTGTGTCTTTGTTCTCATTGGTTTCAAAGAACATCTTTATTTCTGCCTTCATTTCGTTATGTACCCCGTAGTCATTCAGGAGCAGGTTGCTCAGTTTCCATGTAGTTGAGAGGTTTTGACTGACTTTCTTATTCCTGAGTTCCAGTTTGATTCTACTGTGGTCTGCAAAACAGTTTGTTATTATTTCTCTTCTTTTCCATTTGCTGAGGAGAGCTTCACTTCCAACTATGTGGTCAATTTTGGAATAGGTGTGTTGCTGAAAATAATGTATATTGTGTTGCTTTCGGGTGGAGAGTTCTGTAGATGTCTATTAGGTCCGCTTGGTGCAGAGCTGAATTCAATTCCTTTGTATACTTGTTAACTTTCTGTCTCTTCAATCTGTCTAATGTTGACAGTGGGGTGTTAAAGTCTCCCATTATTATTGTGTGGGAGTCTAAATCTCTTTCTAGGTCACTCTGCACTTGCTTTAAGAATCTGGGTGCTCCTGTATTGGTGCATATATATTTAGGATAGTTAGCTCTTCTTGTTGAATTGATCCCTTTACCATTATGTAATGGCCTTCTTTGTCTCTTTTGATCTTTGTTGGTTTAAAGTCTGTTTTATCAGAGACTAGGATTACAACACCAGCCTTTTTTGTTTTCCATTTGCTTGGTAGATCTTCCTCCATCCTTTTATTTTGAGCCTATGTGTCTCTGCAAGTGAGATGGCTTTCCTGTATACAGCACACTGATGGGTCTAGAATTTTTATCCAATTTGCCAGTGTGTGTCTTTTATTTGGAGCATTTAGTCCCTTACATTTAAAGTTAATATTTCTATATGTGAATTTGATCCTGGCATTATTATGTTAGCTGGTTATTTTGATAGTTAGTTGATGCAGTCTCTTCCTAATCTCAATGATCTTTACATTTTGGCAAGATTTTGCTGCAGCTGGTACTGGTTTTTCCTTCCCATGTTTAATGCTTCCTTCAGGAGCTCTTTTAGGGCAGGCCTGGTGGTGACAAAATCTCTCAGCATTTGCTTGTCTGTAAAGGATTTTATTTCTCCTTCACTTATGAAGCTTAGTTTGGCTGGATATGAAATTCTGGGTTGAAAGTTGTTTTCTTTAAGAATGTTGAATTTTGGCCCCCACTCTCTTCTGGCTTGTAGAGTTTCTGCTGAGAGATACACTGTTTGTCTGTGGGCTTCCCTTTGATGGTAACCCGATCTTTCTCTCTGGCTGCCCTTAACATATTTTCCTTCATTTCAACTTTGGTGAGTCTAACAATTATGTGTCTTGGAGTTGCTCTTCTTGAGCAGTATCTTTTTGGCATTCTCTGCATTTCCTGAATCTGAATGTTGGCCTGCCTTGCTAGATTGGGGATGTTCTCCTGGATAATATTCTGCAGAGTGTTTTCCAACTCGCTTCTATTCTCCCCGTCACTTTCAGGTACACCAATCAGATGTAGATTTGGTCTTTTCACGTAGTCCTGTATTTCTTGGAGATTTTGTTTTTTTCTTTTTATTCTTTTTTCTCTAAACTTCCCTTCTCACTTCATTTCATTCACTTCATCTTCCATCACTGATACCCTTTCTTCCAGTTGATTGCATCAGCTCCTGTGGCTCCTGCATTCTTCTCGTAGATCTTGAGCCTTGACTTTCAGCTCCATCAGTTCCTTTAAGCACTTCTCTCTCTTGGTTATTCTAGTTATTCAGTCATCTAAATTTTTTCAAAGTTTTCAACTTCTTTGCCTTTGGTTTGAATTTCCCCCTGTAGCTCAGAGTAGTTTGATTGTCTGAAGCCTTCTTCTCTCAACTCATCAAAGTCATTCTCCGTCCAGCTTTGTTCTGTTGATGGTTAGGAACTGCATTCCTTTGGAGGAGCAGAGGCGCTCTGCTTTTTAGAGTTTCCAGTTTTTCTGCTCTGTTTTTCCCCATCTTTGTGTTTTATCTACTTTTTGTCTCTGATAGTGGTGATGTACATATGGGTTTTTGGTTTGGATGTCCTTTCTGTTTGTTAGTTTTCCTTCTAACAGACAGGACCCTCAGCTGCAGGTCTGTGGGAGTTTGCTGAAGGTCCACTCCAGACCCTGTTTGCCTGTGTATCAGCAGAAGTGGCTGCAGAACAGCAGATTTTCATGAACCACAAATGCTGCTATCTCATCATTCCTCTGGAATTTTTTTCTCAGAGGAGTACCCAGCCGTGTGAGGTGTCAGTCTGCCTCTACTTGGGGATGCCTCCCAGTTAGACTGCTCGGGGGTCAGGTGTCTGGGACCCATTTGAGGAGGCAGTCTGCCCATTCTCAGATCTCCAGCTGCATGCTGGGAGAACCACTGCTCTCTTCAATGCTGTCAGACTGGGTCATTTAAGTCTGCATAGGTTACTGCTGTCTTTTTGTTTTTCTGTGCCCTGCCCCCTGTGGTGGAGCCTAAAGAGGCAGGCAGGCCTCCTTGAGCTGTGGTGAGCTTCACCCTGTTGGAGCTTCCTGGCTGCTTTGTTTATCTAAGCAAGCCTGGGCAATGGCAGGCTCCACTCCCCCAGCCTTGCTGCCATGTTGCAGTTTGATCTCAGACTGCCGTGCTAGCAATCAGCGAGACTGCATGGGCATAGAAACCTCTGAGCCAGGTGCAGAATATAATCTCCTGGTGCAGCGTTTTTTAAGCCCGTCAGAAAAGTGCAGTATTCGGGTGGGAGTGACCCGATTTTCCAGGTGCCATCTGTCAGCCTTCTTTGACTAGAAAGGGAAATCCCTGACACCTTGCACTTCCCGAGTGAGACAATGTCTTTCCCTGCTTCGGCTCACTCACGGCGCTCTGCACCCACTGTCCTGTGCCCACTGTCTGGCACTCCCTTCCAAGATGAACCCGGTACCTCAGATTGAAATGCAGAAATCACCCCTCTTCTGCGACACTCATGCTGGGAGCTGTAGACTGGAGCTGTTCCTATCGGCCATCTGGGCCCCTCTCCTCTTTTTTATGTAAAGTTCTAATGGCATTGAATTTAATACAATCTTTTCAGTTCAAAAGATTGTAATGAATACACTCTTAATAATCAAAGCTAAGCCTGTGTTTAACACATGAATATTTAATACTATGCCATCTTCTATAACTGTTTCAAAGAAAGAATTTTTTTTTCTTATCTCAGCTTGTGAAACATTTACTGAGTGGGAATATCTGCCCCTGTTGGACCCCATCCAACAAAAGGATTTGTGGGACTCAAGGACTCTGTTGCTACTTATCAAGTACATTCAGTGATCCAGTAGTTATACCTGTTCTCTGTCATCGGCAACAGTATTTCTACCATTGAAAACACAGGTAGCAACATAGATGATGATTTTGGGGCTGGGAAATGAAGGTTTTCATCCTCTAGACTTCAGAATGGTTGGTCCATTGACAGCTTGATGGCTTGCCCAGAAAAGCCCACAGACACTCAATGCCAGATGGTGAAAGCAGTTTGGAGGAAGGCTGTACCCCATGAAGCCTCATAGGGGAATCTGCTCAAGACCATGGAAACCCACCTTTTGCATCAACATGACCTGGATATGAGACATTAAGTTAAAGATGATCATTCTGGAGCCTTAAACTTTTAGTGCCTCATTGGATTTCTGATATACTTAGGGTCTGTACTCCCTTCACTCTGGTCAGTTTGTCATATTTGGAATTCCTGTATTTTCCCAATGCCAGTACCCCCATTGTATCTAGCACATAACTAACTTGCTTTAATTTTTGCAGGTTCATAGGCAGGAAAAACTTGCCTTGTCTCAGATAAAATATCAGATTTTGGACTATTGAGTTAATGCTTGAATGAGTTAAGACATTGCAGTACTATTGAAAAAGCATGACTGGTTTTGAAATGTGAGAATTTCAGATTTTGGAGGGGCCAGGTTTGGAAAGGTATGATTTGACTGTGTCCCCATCGAAATTGTATCTTGCATTTTTACATGTGGTAGAGGGGGATGAGATAGAGAGTAACCATATTATGAGGGCAGTTTTTTTTTGTGTGCTGTTCTGGTGATAGTGAGTAAGTCTCATCAGATCTGATGGCTTTAAATATCAGTGTTTCCCTGAACTAGCACTCTCTTTGCTTGCTGCCATCTGTACAAGATGTGACTTGCTCCTCTTTGCCTTGCCAGATACATAAATCTCTAAGTCCATAAACCAATCTTCCGTTTATAAACTGCTGAGTCTAGCATATGTCTTTATAAGTGCGTGAAAATGTACTAATATAGTACAAATGTCATATTGACTAATGAAGCTCTGAAACTTTAGTTTCACAGTCAAGTCAAGAAGTAAATAAAATGCAACTATACATAGATCTCTGAAAATGAATATCAATCACGTTTTAGTTCAGTAACATTTTGTTATCATCTTTTAATAAAAACAATGCAAAAGGGGTTGTGAAGTCAAGTTATTATAATGCACTCTGTACTTTTATAATTTATACTAACTTAAGGCAAAAGCCATTTTACTTTTTTTCAGAGACAATTTTCTAGTGCTTCAGTCAAAATGAATACAGTGGTGCCATCATCACTAACTGCAGCTTCTAACTCTTGGACTTATGTCATCCTGCTTCCTCAGCCTCCCAGTTAGCTGCAGCTAAAGAAAAGGCCAGTAGGCTCAGCTGGTTATTTAACTTATATATTTATTTTAATTTTTTCTTAGAGTCAGAATCTGGCAGTGTTACTCAGGCTGGCCTCAAATTCTAGGCCTAAAGTGATCCACTTATCTTGGCCTCATTAAGTGCTAATATTACCAGTGTTAAGCCAGCACATCTTCTAATTTTTAGAAACTTTTTGTAAAGATAGTGTTTCAGGATTTTGCCAAACTCTGTTCCAAATTCCTGGCCTCATCTGTCCTTTTCCCTTGCCCTTCCAAATTATTGGAGCTATCAATATGAGAAACAAAATCTGATGTAAACAATGATCCACCTTTTAAATTATAAGTAAAGATTTTGTTTAGAATAGATAAAGCTTAATACTGAATGATAAAGTAGAATAAGCTGTGATACAAATTTTTTGAAGTCACAGCCAATTTTTAAACAAAAAATGCATATTTAGATTAGAGAATTTTGTGTTTACCAAGAATTCTCACACAATTACTGCAAAAATGTTTTTCATGTGATTAAAAATTGAAATAATACTTTTACTGTTAGGAAATATAAAGCAGTATAATAGACAACCAAACCCAATTATAATTACATTATGAATGAAATCCAATGCCATGTACCAGGCACTGAAAGGAATACAAATATTTTTTTGTGCAAAATACTGTGGTAATGATGAATATAGAGGCAATTTGTATACTAATCAAATACATTCTTTTCATTCATGCAGAAAATAATCCTACTGTTCAAAAAGAATTATATATATTGTCAAAATCATTCATATTTTCAAGCTGTTCATAAAATATTTGTTAGCTAAGCTAAATCTTAGGGATTATATTACCACTTCACTAACTCATATTTCAAACTGCTTGATAAAAAAAAACAATTAATATAATAAATAAATGCTCTTCCATATTTCCATATATTAAAAACCAATATTCTAAGGTAAAGATATCTTAAATATTTTACCTTGAAATAACTAAACCAAAAAGGTAACACATTCATACAAATTAGATCTAATAATTTCTCAAAAAAAGGAATAAGAAGACTGAAGAAAAAGTTTAAACTTATTTGATATGTTGTAAAAACTCCTACAAGTCAAACACAAATTACTTATCATAAAAAGCAAATCTAAATTGTTACACTGAGTACAGTTTAGGTTTTGAGAAATCTGTGTTTGCAGAATCTGTGGGTGTAAAAGGCCACATATTTGTTGTAAACTAGAAAACATTACTTACGCAGACACTGATGCTTATATGGTTCGTTATAGCCACTACTATCTGACTGTTACTATTCTGATGTTTTCTTTTATGCTATTAAGCATAATTTGCTGTAAATTGAAGATACATGATAAGCAATAATAATAGCAGCTGATATTTATAGCACTTAAAGAAGAGGTAATACACTAAGAGACACACAGATACTAATGAGTTTAATTCTCACAGTTTTTTCTTTCGTTTTCTTTTTTGTTTCTTTTTTTTCTTTTTTGAGATAGGGTTTTACTCTCTTCCCCTAGGCAGCAGTGCAATGGCAGAATCTCTGCTCAATGTAAAATGTGCCTCCCAGATTCAAGAAATTCACCTGTCTCAGCCTCCCCAGTAGCTAATTTTAAAGGCATCTGCCATGATGTATGGCTAATTTTCATATTTTTAGTAGAGAGGGGGTTTCACTCTTTTGGCCAGGCCAGTGTCACTGACTTATAAAAACAGTTAAGATCTGTCTGGGCATGGTGGCCTGTAATCCCAATACATTGGGAGGCTGAGGTGGGCAGATCAGGAAGTCAGGAGATCCAGACTTTCCTGGCTAACACGGTGCAACCCTGTCTTCTACTAAAAATACAAAAAAAAATTAGCCAGCAGTGGTGGCTGGCGCCTGTAGTCCCAGCTACTCTGGAGGCTGAGGCAGGAGAATGGCATGAACCTGGAAGGTGGAGTTGCAGTGAGCCCAGAAGAGACCACAGCACACCACCCTGGGTGACAGAGTGAGACTCTATCTCAAATAAATTAATTAATTAATAACAAATAAATAAAATAAAATAAAATAAAATAAAAAACAAAATAAAATAAAATACAATGTTAAGACCTATATATGGTTATTTTAAGAGGTTTGCATTAAGAGTGAGAGAAAGGGTGAAAATAAATTGTTTCATTTCTCAGAGATGTGAATAATAGGCAGTATGATGTTACAAATGAACCACAAACTAAATGACAGCTAAGTTCACAACAACGCAGACAGCTTGAAGGTGAGAAATTATGAAGGCCAAGAAAGACATCCATGTATTTAACTTACAGCATCTTCAAAGATAGCTCTTTATTCTGTCGCCCAAACAAGCTCCAAAGAGATAAAATGGCCTGGTTAGGCCTAAAGAATGAAATCTGTTTCTGAAACTACATGTGGTTGTTAAAACTGTTGTAACCATAAAAAATGAAGAGATATCTGTAATAGAAAAAGAATAGCGTTTTCTTCTGCCAAGTCTTCAATATTCAATCATTAAATTGCAATTTATCTTAGAAGACAGATGCAAACAATCTGTGAGATCTTCTACATCAACAACTATTCATTTAATAAGAATCATTTTTCTTCAAGTCCGTCACTGTATTTTGTCAATATTATTTCCCTTTAAACCAGTTATCATCTTAGCTACCTGTCTGATACCACTAAAACAGTAAAGAGAAACCAGAAGTTAATATTTTGGATGAGCAGAAACAACTCTAATATCTTCTGGTTTTGCTCAATGAGATTTTTTTTTTAAACTGAACAAAACATAGATTTTATCCCATTTTACAACAATGTGGATTTTCCCCTTGCATTGGATATACTGTTCCAAAGAATCAAGAAGATTTTGATGACTGCTAATGTCCACATTTAAAGTGTTAAAAGATTTTTCACATTTGTACCGAAAGATATTATTAAAGAAAGAAATTATAAACATATATTCTTTATGTTTTTGTTTTGTTTTGCTTGGTTTTCCAGTGAAGACAGTAGAAAATTGTCTTTCACAAAACCGATCCCTTGTGCCAATTGTTTGCAAACAGTCATACATAGATGCATGCACGCATAAATTATTGAAAGTTTTGAACACAGAAACTCATAGTGTTATATTAATTTGAATGAAAAAGAACAGAAATTTGACTAGATTTCAGAAAAAAATGTTTTGAGCAGATCAAACAAATGAAAATAACTTGTTGATGCAAGAAAAAAGGAGAGTTGATCACACCTGAGGCTATGGAACTGAAATAGGTAAATAAGAATTACATATGCAAATTACACTTACAACCCTACATTTACAGTTTAGCTATGGCATCTAGAACCTCATACTGAGAGATATAGTGGGGAGTCAGTGCATTATAGGTGCACTTCAGACATTTAAAAAAATCTAAGTGATAATGCTAATACAGAGAAGGGAGCTGCTGTGAGTGAAACAGAAGGAAGCCCAGAATTCAGAAGATCACTTTTTCTTTCTAGCTCTGAGATATCTAAGAAGTACCTTCTTGAAAGAACAATAAACTCTCATGAGAGGCTGCAGCTTGTTTCAGAAACTAGAAAGAGCTATATGCTACAGTTTACAGTACAAAGTTGTGTGACAGTGTTTTATTGTCATGCATGCCACAAATTAGAACTTGATAAAATAAAGGAAAGAAAATCAAGGTGTTATTAAGCTGTGTGTGTGTGTAAGTGTGGGAAGGGGCAGCGATTCTCTTCATTGCACAGGTTGGAGTGCCACAACAGAGTAACAGCTCAGGAGATGTTTTCACCTCACTGTCCCAAGTAGCAGGGACTACAGGTGCAGACAATTACACTCACCTAGGTCACTTTTTGCATCTTAATCGACATGAGATATCACCACATTAGTCAGGCTGTATTTGATCTCCTTAAATCAAGTAATCTGACTGCTTTGGCTTCACAAAATGTTAAAACTACCAGTGTTAAGAAAGGTGCCTGGCACAAGCTTGCAAATATATACATATATATAATTCATAAATATATATTTACACACACACACATATACATGCATATATGTACATATACAAATATATATTATGTAAAGTTACACATTATATATGTATATATAAGTACATCACATATATATTCTCTTGCAGGTCTAGAAAGGGGTACTTTCTTGTCGTGATGAAAATGCTCATTTGATAACAAAAAAAGGTTATTTGATGAAGAGTAATGTTGATCTTTGAGATACATAATCTCTTGGATAAACATTACTGTAGAGACTAAAAGACGTCATTGATGCACTAATCTAATTTGACAAGAGTAATGAAGGAACATTAAGCATATGCAAAAAGTCTATGAATGAAATGGCATTTTACCTTCACAAGTAGCTGACACTACAGGCTCAAACCACCATACATGAATAATTTTTGCATTTTTTGTGGTGACAGGGTTTTGCCATGTTACTCAAGCTTATAAAATAATTTTTATTATGTGTGATGACAGCAGCATGGTCAACTTTTTAAGGAAAAACTTTACAGATGCATTTAAACACATATAGAGACAAAATTATGTACTCGAGATTTGCTTCATTAGAGAACTGTTAAATCAAGGAAATGGCTACATTTTAATGTTTAGTTTGTATATAGAGTATAAATCTTATTATACCAAAAATTTAATTATATCTTTTTTTCTTTTATTATGATTATTATTATTATTATTATACTTTAGGTTTTATGGTACATGTGCGCAATGTGCAGGTAAGTTACATATGTATACATGTGCCATGCTGGTGCGCTGCACCCACCAACTCGTCATCTAGCATTAGGTATATCTCCCAATGCTATCCCTCCCCCCTCCCCCCACTCCACAACAGTCCCCAGAGTGTGATGTTCCCCTTCCTGTGTCCATGTGTTCTCATTGTTCAATTCCCACCTATGAGTGAGAATATGCGGTGTTTGGTTTTTTGTTCTTGCGATAGTTTACTGAGAATGATGATTTCCAATTTCATCCATGTCCCTACAAAGGACGTGAACTCGTCATTTTTTATGGCTGCATAGTATTCCATGGTGTATATGTGCCACATTTTCTTAATCCAGTCTATCATTGTTGGACATTTGGGTTGGTTCCAAGTCTTTGCTATTCTGAATAATGCCACAATAAACATACGTGTGCATGTGTCTTTATAGCAGCATGATTTATAGTCCTTTGGGTATCCTAAGCCAAAAGAACAATGCTGGAGGCATCACACTACCTGACTTCAAACTATACTACAAGGCTACAGTAACCAAAACAGCATGGTACTGGTACCAAAACAGAGATATAGATCAATGGAACAGAACAGAGCCGTCAGAAATAATGCCACATATCTACAACTATCTGATCTTTGACAAACCTGACAAAAACAAGAAATGGGGAAAGGATTCCCTATTTAATAAATGGTGCTGGGAAAACTGGCTATCCGTATGTAGAAAGCTGAAACTGGATCCCTTCCTTACACCTTATACAAAAATCAATTCAAGATGGATTAAACACTTAAATGTTAGACCAAAAACCATAAAAACCCTAGAAGAAAACCTAGGCATTACCATTCAGGACATAGGCATGGGCAAGGACTTCATGTCTAAAACACCAAAAGCAATGGCAACAAAAGCCAAAATTGACAAATGGGATCTAATTAAACTCAAGAGCTTCTGCACAGTAAAAATTTACTTATATCTTAAGAGATGAAAGAGTACATGGCCTGTCTGTGCTGTGACAATTTTAGTCTCTTTCTATTGGGATAATACTAGTAGAAATGACCAAGAAGACAACTATAATATTACTTTTGTTTAAATATTTAACATCAAATACATTATGGATTTTAAGATATATTTAAAAATTTTAGTTTGTGTAGAGTTGATTTCATCAAAATTAAATGATAACTCACCCATAGTTTAATCGAACTGTTTCCAAAAACTTTTGGGCATGTAGAATTGTAGTCAGAAAGCAGTTAATCCAAAGATTGACCTGAAGGGGTCTTACGACACCAATACTGTGGTCTTTTCTATCTTCTGTCTTGTTTAATGCTAATTTGTCTTCACATTTATGATAATACCTGAATACATCATCGTGTGGATGAGCCTTACTCTAGAGGCCAAAAGGCGTATCTTTAAAAGTATTATGAAAGTAGTTGAATGAAATGTGTACCAAAACTGGGTTAATGAAATGATATGCATTTTTTTGTAGTATTTTCAAAGAAATTATTGTTTATAACATTTAGCATTAGTGTTTATTACATAGGTGAACCATCATAAAGAGTATACAGAAAAGTTATCAGTAGAAATAATAAAATAATAACATAACACACAGGTAATGAAATAGACTACAATCTTCTCAAGTAGACAGGATTGGAAAGAAAACAGTGCTCTGCCATAAACAACTTACGAGAACTAAGTACTTTTTTCTCCTAGAATTCAGTGTCTTCTTGTGAGTATCATACATTTTTGACATTTACATGATATAATTTATTTGATGTTTTGAGAATTATTACAGATCAATAAATATGGCCATTGAGAGTAATTGTGGAAAAATCGAGAGCATACACAGAAGCTCCAAAGGTCATAATCTCCTTGTAGCTAAAGAACAAAATACAGCTTTTTTACACATATGCAACATGTTTCTCTATGGTTTGGTATGCAACTGAGGTTTATTACGGAGAAATAAAAATTATCTACTTCATGTCCTGATGAAGTTCATCGCGTAGAAAAAGTAACTAGGCAGACATGCATGCCACAGTGAAGGGCTGAGACAACATAAAGCACAAGCAACTAAGCACAATGGTCTGGACTTAATTTGAATGTTATATTCTGTCTACTTCATTCACTTCTTGCCAGCAAAATTTGTCATCTCCATCTGTTTTCAGTTCAAAACCCTAGGGGAAAAAGCAACTAGAGGATTAGGACCCAAATTCTATCTTTTTGTGCAGTAGTAGCTGTTAACCAAGTAAGAGTGGACTCCCACACAGAGATCCTACTTAAAGAAATGCTAGCCAAGTTGTAATGCCGGCATAGTGTGATCTGTCATATCTAGAAAGGCAGAGACAAATGTGTGTTTTGTAATCTCTATAAACATTAAGTGCTAAGATGTTATTTGAAGGCCAAGTTATTTTTGATCACTGAGGAAAAGAAATGCAGAAATTTTGGAACTGTTTACTACAGTTAAAATATTCTAATTTCTTTCTTTAGTTTCTATCAATATCGCTGCAAAAAAAGTAAAGGAATGATAAACAGTTTGTAAACATTTCAAAAATTCTGGTTTTCTATATTCACTTGATAGCTACATCTTAAATATGTGATCTGCTACTAAACACTAAATGTTTGCTGCCTTATTATCAACCACATACTTTTTATTTTCAACCAGGTTCTTTTATACCTTTAGCAGCCTTATTGTAATTGTGAAATAATATTGATAACAGGTCCATGTAACATTATCAGAAAAGTGATTTTTTTCTTAAGCAGAAGAATACCTCATTTGAGAAAAATATACAGAAAATCCTAAAAATAAAAACAACTTATATCACGCAAATAAAATTAAAGTTAAAAATTAAATAGTATATTTTAAATACAAGATGAAAATATACTTATTAAAATAAATATTTTTTATTCTTACAATTCTGAATTGCATTTACCATGTCATACAAATATGATTATATCAATGGTACTTTGAAAACAAACCAAAAATAATAAAAATTGTCAAGTAAAATTTCAAGTTATTAGATACTGAGCATGAAAAATATGCCATTTATAATATCTCAGACATTCTAGCTATATTGTCAAAATGCAGTCCTGACAAAATCTCATGAAAGTACAGTAATCTCAGGAAGAAAAACAGTACCTGGTATCAGAAATTAAAAACAAATAAATAATCAAAATTTAACTCACATCTTTTTTACTCATCTTTGAACAATCATTGTCTACATCACATCATGTGTTTCCAGTTGCAGAAATACTGTTTCTAACCACTAACATTATGTATAGTTGCTAGATCACACAATTTATGTGACTAGTCACACCAGTCTCTTTGAGTCCCACAAGTCATTTTTGTGGGCAGGGTCCAATCGGGGGCAGATATTCCTACTAACTGAGTGTTTCACAACCTGAGAGAAGAAAAACTATGCTTATGCTACAAAAATGATGATTCTGTCCATAGTTCTTCTAATCAGGCTGGTAAATTCATTTTATCAGGCTAACACAGCAATTTTCAAATGGTACTTTAAATTTGTACATCATCAGCAACGTGATATGCACCATTAACTGGAAATATCTTAAATCTACATTTTTAATGACATTGCTTCTGCAACAGTTTCATTTAGAAAAATCATATAAGATGTTATAGTATTAAATTTCCACATGCTAACACAGACTTAGCTTTAATCATTATGTGTTTACTGATTGAAAAACTTTTGTACTTACAGTAAGTGTATTCAATAAACTGTCACCAGAAATTTATATAAATAGGACATTAGAATTTTCTCAGCTTAAACTGAGCACTTTATACAAATTATTGTTCTCAAACCTAAAAACTATAATCTTGACATAAATATCTGCTTTTTTCCTCATTATATAGTGATGATTATATACATTTTATTGTGAGATAAAGTCAATAAGGTGGTGTATTTAAAATCCCTGTGCGTGAGAAATGGAAATATTTCTCTATTTTATAAAACTGAATACAACTTACACATCAATCCATCTTAGATGTGGACTGCATAAATTAGAGCACATTGGATGCCAAGTTATGTAGCTACAGAACAGAAATAAACAGATCTTCATGTATTGACAGGTGTGTCACTAAGTAAAAACAAACAATTATATTGTGTAGTTTATATTCTCATTTCCATAAAAAAAGAAGAGGAGGAGAAGAAGAAGAGAAGAAGAAGAAGAAAGAAGAAGAGAAGGAAGAAGAAATAGCTCTATGTATGAAGAAGTGCATATACTTCAAAAAATATCTCTGGACCAGAAATACAATATGCGTGGCAAGTTAATACTTTTTATTGCATGGCGTCTTATATATTTGGAAATATATATTAAACACAAGGAAAGAAAAGATTGACTTAATGTTTCATAACAGTAGTCTTTGCTTAAAAAGTCTCTTTTTAAGATATATATTTACTCTGCCAATATGAGTTAAATAAATTAACAAAAATATGTGTTTTTAAAAAGGAAACTCTCCTCTTTACATAGATCCCACAGGATAAGTAAAGATCTGTCCTTTTAAACAGTGAGTTTAGCTAGAAACTCCTGCGATGTGCCAAAAAATATACTCACAGAGAGAAACAAGTAAACTAATATAATTTCACATTTTCAATTAAATATCTGTACAGAATACTGTTGTTAATTGTATTTGTAACCCTCTGATTTCCCGTGAAATGAACTAAATTTTACGTTTTTTGTTTTTTTTTTTTTTTTTTTTTTTGAGATGGAGTCTTGCTCTGTTGCCTTGGCTGTGATCTAGTGGTGTGATCTCGGCTCACTGCAAGCTCCGGCTCTCGGGCTCACGCCATTCTCCTGCCTCAGCCTCCTGTGTAGCTGGGACTACAGGCACCCACCAGCGCACCCGGCTAATTTTTCTAATTTTAGTAGAGACTAGTTTCACCGTGTTAGCCAGGATGGTCTCGATATCCTGAACTTGTGATCTGCCCTCCTCAGCCTCCCAAAGTGCTGAGATTACAGGCGTGAGCCACCGTGCCCGCCCTATTGTTTTTCAATTTAATTACATTACCTCTCGCTATGAGTTTCAGCTCCGTGTAAGATTTGAACATTGCTATTCATTTCGTTTAATTGATGTGGATATTTAAAAGTAATAACATGCACTCAGATGATCTCTTTTCACATTATGATTTGAAAATAATACCTCTCTTGGAATTTAACTAAGACAACATTAAGCAAGTTAAACTTTTTAATGAATACATTTTAAATATACCGTTTTTGTACCATTAAATATGGTTTCTTCTTACTCAAAAGTCTTACTATTTTTTCGTATATGATTAAATCAATCCCACTGAGGTAAATTACCGAAAGCATATATGAGAACATTTAAGAAATACGTCTTATTTTAAAAAATAATATTCTCTATATAAATGGTTTTAATTATATACTTGATGGCTACAAAATGTTAAGCTAGTTGATTAAAAGCAAAGCAAAACAGAAGCGATGTGTTAATTTTTTCTAAATGTAAATATAAAATTTCAAACAAAGCTGTTATTAGCGATGAAAAACCTCTTTATGATTTTAAATACTCACTACTTATTTCTTTGTCTATGTAATATATTTTCATCAAACAGACTGGTATCTTTTTGAGATTTTTTTACCCAGACAATCTTGTGCTGCAGGTAGTTCAAAACCAGAGTTGTTGGTAGCTGGTGAACTATGGACTAGAACACCCTGCTCTGCTAGCAGTTATTTTATTTCTTAAATACTGCAGGTGAACTTTTGATGCTGGGAAGATTTAAACATCAATTAATTCCTAGTAACATACAAAAAGTAATCATACAGTATTGGTAGAAAACATAGCTTAAGAAAAAGTTGTCTTTCAAAGAAAATACCTTTTAAGTTTATTTCACATAATTAAACATCTTATTGTATCTTGAAACAATTTAGAATATGCTTACAAAAGAAAAAACACCAGTGTAATCAATAAATGCAATGAGTTTTCCAAATGAGACATGTGAAGCAATTTCTAAATTGCGAGCACTCTTCACCATAGAAAGATGACTATCTAAATAAACCTACTCTTTTAATTATCTATTAATGGAAATAAATTCATCTCCAATAAAAAGGCAATGCACTTTAATTATCTTTTTGAATTACAAGACATAAAAGAAACTCATCAAAAATATGATATAAAAAATAAGGTTTGTAAGATCAATGTTTTTTTTTTCTCAATTGGAAATTTAGTCGAGGGCCGACAAGGCTTGGTGGCACATGCCTGTAATTTCAGTACTTCTAGAGGCCAAAACTGGCAGGGTACTTGAAGCCAGGAGTTTGAGACAAGCATGGCCAATACGGTGAAAACCCTTCGAATGTGTTGGTGCACACCTGTAATCTCAGTTATTTAAGAAGCTGAGGAAGAATAAACACTTGAACTTGGGAGGCAGGGTGCTGCAGTGTGCTAAGATTGCACCACTGCACTCCATCCAAAGATGCAGTGTGGGATTCCATTCTAAAAATAAAAGAAAATAAATTCAGTCAACTAAAAATTGAGATATCCTACTTATTTGCTTTTCAATGCAATTTGTGACAAGTCTGATTTGTAACTAGAAAATGTCTTAAAGGGTGGAACACATTTCAGTTACTGAAACTTCACTTCTAAGAAAAGAAAGCTTTTCTAGTTTTATTTAATTTATTTAACTTTGTTTTATATCAAGTTCCAGGGTACATGCAGGACATGCTGGTTCATTGCATAAGTGACAGGATATTAGAACAGCAGAAAGTTAGATAAAAATAAGATCTCATAGAAAATTTGCATATTTGTTGTTTTTGTTTTGGTTTTCTTTTTTCTTTTTTAAGATGGAGTTTCACTATTGTGATCCAGGCTGAAGTCCAATAGCATGATCTTGGCTCATTCTCATCTCCTGGTTTCAATCGGTTCTCCTGCCTCAACCTCCTGAGTAGCTGGGATTGCAGGTGACTGTCACCATGCCCAGCTAATTTGCTAATTTTATTTGTTTATTTACTTATTGCATTTTTAGTAGAGACAGGGTTACACCATGTTGGCCAAACTGGTCTCGAATTCCTGACCTAGGGTGAATCGCCCAACTTGGCCTCCCTGAGTGCTGGGATTACAGCTGTGAACCACCCTGCACAACCTCTGAAAAATTGTTAAAAGTGTTTTCTTAATTCATTCTTCATAACTCTTTAGAATAGTCAATGTCAACAATTTAGCTTCCAGAAGACACTAAGATGTGTGGAAACTTCAGCCATGGAAAGAGGATGTTACTATTGCACTTAGTGGAAAAGGTCAGAAATGCTGCTCATCTTCTTACAATGCACAGCAAAACCACCTCCACAAAAAATAAGTATATGAGTATATAATGTCAAAATCCAGGCATTAGAAATTGTGTTCCATTGGTCACTTTGCCAGATGAAAACCACAGTGGCCAGTGGTGCCTTTGCTGGAGTTTTTCCCAGGCCTGCTACATGTGTTCTACCCACTCTGCCTGACAGGCTGCACACAGCTTGCATTAAGTGCCGGGATTTATCACCTGCCAAGGGCAAGCATGGTGGAGTGGCACTTGTTGTGTGAGCAAGTGTGGGCCCCAACCACTAAACTCATCCAGGCATGCCGGCTGTGGCAAAGGAAGAAATTTCAATTGCCAATAGAAGTTCCATCTCACTGAGAAGCAGCAGCTGGGCCAGGCATACTGCAGGCAGCATCCACAGCTGATATTGGGAAATGCAGTGGGGCCCAGAAGCTTGGAGATGGCAGAAAATGCAAGCCCCTAAGACAGTGTCAGAGTCATGGCATTGAGAGCCCCTCAGTCTGTGCACCCTGAAAGGCCACATCTGTCCTC